>NC_025690.1:23240095-23268039 GCF_000633955.1 Camelina sativa
CCTTCAGATTGCGGACTGGCATCTTCGGAATCAGACATTGAGGATGATTCACTGTTTCCGTTGTTTGAAGAAGCTGTATTGCTATCTCCTTCACTGGGACATGAAGAGCAATTGTCTGAACTGGAGGTTCTACTCATCATAGGATCTTTTGAGTACAGGTCATCAATCTTCTGTATTATGTGAACTTCCATCTTCTTGTCTTCCTCGGTTGAACTACTAAAATTCCCATTACCCAACTTATCTGTAGCCTTGCATAGAGACACTATGTCAGCTGACTTCACAACGGAGCTAACATCTTCAGTCTCTTCTGACTTAAATGTTGAACATGCAAGTAAAGATATGTCAGAGTTTGAGCTGTTTCGTGGATGCTTCAGCTCCACGGAGTCCAATACTTTTCTCACATTTACTGGGTCCATCATAGAAGCGTTTTGACTGTTTTTCATTTTGCTTCTTATCTCTCGTCGATTATTTGACTGCGTATACCTATTGGCTCGGTTAAGCTTGGAGACATCCAGATCAGAGTCTGATTTGAAGATTGCTTTGGGTTCTCGCATGCCTCTGGTTGCAGATATATTAGAATCTACCTTTTCCCGGTAACCATTAATGGGTTTGCAACTGCAAGAATGGTAACCATATCTCTCACCAGTCCTGCCGTCTGAACATTGGAACTCCTCATGAGACCTAGTGCTATTTGGGCTACCACCAGACTTCGAAGCTTTCACTCTTAAATTTTTATCTGACCCATTGAAGTGTCGTGAAGACATTTCTGATCTATCATTACAGTACCTTGCCTCAGAACTACTGACAAAAGAATCATTCTCTGTATATCTGCTTTTTTCTGACCACCTCAAAGAATGATCAGGCTGAACCTCTTTCCAGAATCTTGCTGTCTGATGAACAGGTCTTGGATTTTCTTGCGTAAAGTACCCGTTTTCATCTTCACGATCTATAATCTCCCTATCAGTGCTATCACAATAGTGGGTTTCAGCTCTTGGAGAAGTGCAACCATCCAAACACTCTCCATCTTGATCATCAAGAGATCCAGGTGAAGACAAATCTACATCTCCATTTTCAACTCCTGACTCCTCGCAACTTATGGTTTTGTTATTTTCTTCATCAAGATTTGGAGAACCTTCTTCTTCCCTCGACATATTTGGCAGTATTGCTTTATCACTAAATTTTGGATTCTTCTGCTCTTTTTCTCGTTCTTTTTCCTTCAACCTCTCCTTTCTACGAAGTTTTTTCTCCCTTTCTTTAATTCGTTTCCTTTCTTTTCGCTCCTCTTCTTCACGCTTCTCTTTCTCTTCTTCCTCTAGAAGTTTTTCCTGCAAATGTTGAGATGATGGAGTTGTGGGACAGATAAAAGCGTAAGTGTGTTGTTAAATTGCGTAGATTGTCTAAATGGCGGCGAACAAACAAACCTGCTTCTCCAAGGTGACAATTTCCTTGCAGGCAATATGAACACGTTGCTCTAATAGTTTTGATGAAAGGCAGACAAATATACTGTGTGCATTTTGACGGGCTGTACCTTCCCTAAATGCCTTTTCAACCTAAGATATTATCACGCAAAGATAAAAATGAATACACCTAAATACAGCACAAAATTACAATGAATGGAAGGTGTACTTAGAGGAAGCTATAACAAACCTGCTCCTTGAAAATAACCGTTGCAGCATCTAGAAGAAACTCTCGAGCAAGTTCTGGACTCTTAGCATGCTTTTGTGGACGCAAGCACTCACCATCAAGCTCATTCCCATCTTTGTCTATCATGACTTCATCCTTATAAATCATTGGAAACACAATGATCTTATTTTAAGAAGGGGATATCATATCTGCAAAGTTGTAAATATTTGAAGGCTTTGTGCCGCAAAGCTTATGAATCTTCAGTTACCTCTTCTTCCTCAGCCTCTTCTGCATGCTCAAAAAACATTCGAATGCATTCCCCTCTTTTAATTGAAACAAAGCCATCCCCAACCACAAGCCTGGAGTGAACGCATTGCTGGCCTCTCAATGCATGGGCTTTGACGGATATCTCGGAGGAGCGGCCATTTTTTTTAAAAGCCCTAAGAGTAATGTAACATTCGTGTAATCCACGAAGATCTATGCCCTTGACTTGGGCACTCCGATCGTTGCCAACATATTTGAACTCGAGGATATCAGATTCACCCTCTCCAGTTCCAATAGCCCACTCGAATTGATGATATCCAGCATTCTCTGTAAAATATTGACTCCAATCTGCTCGGACAGAATCAACGTCCACCTGAGAAAATGCAATTACACTTCTGATTCTACCTTCCAATATAAGCCTCTCCCAGGTATATTGATAAATTTACTCTTCAAAATCAAAGCTCTTGTAGTATAGGAAATATGAATCTACAAAGTAAGAGGAAAAGGTTAAGAAAGATAAAAGACCTGATACTGAAAGGCTGTATCGGCAACACAAAACCAGTCGGTACATCTTGGTTCTCTCTGCATTCGTTTAAGTTCCTTAAGTTCTTTAAATTCCCGAACAACATTTCTTCTGCAGTCTCTACAAAACTTTTTGCAGTTGAACCTGTAGTTTGAAAGGTCAACATGTTATTAAGGAAAAGAAGTCACAAGACAACGAAAAGAAGAGAAGGAGAACATAACAACTAAAGTCGAAAAATACACCCCCAAAGTCGATAGGCACATCCCCAAAGTCGAAAATACTGAATCCCTAATCATTATCTAATTTAAAATATGGTCATTTAGGTAGTAAGGAATACAAATACACCCTAGTCGGAGAACAAGATTATATCGAAATACTTTTTTAACAGAACGTGTGACAGAACATTCAAGAATTTTGAATCAGCAAATAACAACAAACCTGTCATTTAGTCTTTCCACGAAATCCTCTTCTTTCATTCTCAAAAGTGACAATCGACTTTCCTCTTCAAGTGCAGACCAAAAATCCACTAATGTATCACAAGAGAGCCTGGTGGTATGCAAAGCACATGTTTCTCTAGTTCCATGACCTTTACCATAACCAGCAATCCCCTGACTTAGCCAAACCCGACCTCCGCCACCACAAGCATCGGGATAAAGCAACTCACGTTCCCTCTCTCGAGCATGGGCACTTTCAAACACCTGCTAGAGCTAATAGATTAGCTAAGTAAACTGGACGAGCCAAACCAAGTACAGGGAAACCATTGATGAAACTTACAGTTTGAAGCCCTTTGAAAGATTTTGCATACAAAAAGCAGTCTTGAAGTGTGAGAGATCCCTCGCGTGTTGTGCTGAGACCTCCCCATCGATGAATAGCAGGGTTCTGGTATGCAACCGTATATCTCTTACTGGCAGCTGATTTACCGTCGGTTTGATCTTTTAATACTTTCCGTTGAGCGGCCCTCCCACTTGCAACAATCTGCGAGAAACCTTCCTTCAGCAGGCGGTGGCATCTGGAACAGCACATGTTCTTGCGAGCTTGCTCAAACAAAACCTGCTTATCAATCCTAAGGAGCTCCTCCCTAGCTTTCGGCGACAGCTCACTCCAGAACTGAGTTCATATAAAAATGGGGTTTCGAGTATAGTCAATCATAAGAAAACGTGAACGCATACACGGTTTAATAAACGAGCATTATACCCAGAGTATAGAATATGTTTAACAAGATATACAAAACTAAGATCCAATAATCAAAACCACCTAAGGCTGAATCAAGAGAAACATATCTAGCAAATCAATCAAAAGTAACCTAAAAAAAAATCATCAAGCAAAAGACTCGGACGAAGAAGGAAACGATCCAATCTGGGCTAAANAAAAAAAAAAAAAAAAAAAAAAAAAAAAAAAAAAAAAAAAAAAAAAAAAAAAAATCAGAGAATCGAATCGGAAGAAGAAGAAGTACCTTTTGCAACTGATCGTAGCTAACTCCATCGAAATCGTCAGACCAAAACCTAGAAGAGTAATGCTCATTTCTCTGTGCTAAACCCGGCATCGTTTTACACTTATCTTTGTTCATCAACCAAATGATTCCATAATCCTTTCTCCTCCTCTCACACGGAAGCGTCGCGAAAACTTAAAAACCTCAGGGAATTAAAAAGGAGCGACTTGTTCCGATTGAATTCTTCTCGAATCGTGACAACGAAATCAATCCAAAATCGAATCGGAAATAAAGCGTTCGATCGAGATCTGTAAGTAAATGGATAATCCGAAATTTAAAAATAAAAACCCGGATTACGTCAAGTAAGAATCCTGAAACGAAGGAATCGAATCAAGAAATTGAATTTGGGATTGGGAAAGAGACGCGAAACAGGAGGGTTCGTCGGGGCGATGACGACGAGATTCGCAGCTGAGTTATATATATATATATTACTGCTGCTGGGGTATCAAAAGAGGAGGAGGAGACGGGTTTTTTTGTTATTATTTTTATAATGTGCTTTACTGTTATTTTACTTTCTTTACATTCTGATAAAAAGTGAAATAAATCTACCCATTTTTATTATAACTTTTAATGCCGATATTTAATATTTTAAAACAAAAAAAAATCCCAATGTGTCTCTCACTCTCTCTCATTTTCTTTTTTTCCCCAATTAGAATAAATAAATAAAATCATTTTTTATTTATTTTTATAAATAATGTTGTGGTGGTGAGTNAAAAAAAAAAAAAAAAGAGAGAGAGTTGTGGTGAATGTGGTTTGTTTGGGACTTCAGCTTCATATGGGTTACTTGGTTAGTGAATTAGTGGGTCAATGTGTGGAACTGTGGATGTCGTCATTGTGTTGTTTACTAACACGATTGAAACTTAATAATATTTACTAAGTATCATATTAAATTCACAATCTTGATATATATATATATACTTTTATCTTATTTTTTTCAATATATATATATATATATATATATATCTATATATATATATATATTGAAAAAAATAAGATAAAAGTATATTTTTGTTGAAATTTTTGATATTCAGAGTGGTAAAAACAAGTTTCCAGTATTGGTAACTGAATCGAATGAGAAATGGAAAGATGACTCCCAAAAAACTTGAAATGTTTACATTTGGCAAACATAAAAAGTTAGATGGGGGAATAAGATAAAACGAATAAAAGTAAGATGCAATTTATGGCTATTGTCTATTTACACAAAATGGTTAAACGAATTAAAGATACCTTAATTTCTGATATTATAATCAGATACTAATAATTGTAAAGTTAATTACCGACATAGACATCTTGTTCTCTATCCCACAATATAGTAACCTATTAATCTACAATATATACACATTCTTAATTATAGAATCTGATTATCTTTATATATATATATGACCATTTTCTATGTATATTTAAGTAATTATTCAAAATTAGGTCAACGGATTAGAGGTATCCAATCTACATAAATCTCTATAAATTAAATTTTCTTGACAAGAGAAGTAATTTAAAAACTAAAAGAAAACTTTAATGGATTATACTTTATTATAATCTCTCACATAAAATATATATTTAAGTAAAAGTTAATGAAGAAAAAAAATCAAACATTTTTCTTGAATTTTAAAATCTCACAACTAATTTAATATTTCTTGCATTGACTCCTCAAAAAGTGAGAGTTTTTATTTAAAGTTCGATTTAAGGCGTAGATACAACAACCAAGAACGAAAGGTTTTTAAAACCAGTGAAAAATTATAAGTTACATTCAATAAAATAACAACATCTTATATAAACCAATAATCATAATTATTCGAATAGAAAAGAGAGAAAAAAATAGCCATACCAACAACAACAACAAGAAGATTNGTTCTCTATCCCACAATATAGTAAACCTATTATTCTAAAAAATATACATTCTTAAATATAGAATCTGATTATCTTTATATATATATATATATATGTGACCATTTTCTATGTATATTTAAGTAATTATCCAAAATTAGGTCAACGGATTAGATGTATCCAATCTACATAAATCTCTATAAATAAAAAAATTCTTGACAAGAGAAGTAATTTAAAAACTAAAAGAAAATTTTAATGGATTATACTTCATTATAATCTCTCACACAAAAAAAAATATATTTAAGTAAAAATTAATGAAGAAAAAAAAAATCTAACATTTTTCTTGAATTTTAAAATCTCACAACTAATTTAATATTCTTGCATTGACTCCTCAAAAAGTGAGAGTTTTGATTTAAGGCTTAGATACAACAACCAAGAACGAAAGGTGTTTAAAACCAGTGAAAATTATAAGTTACATTCAATAAAATAACAACATCTTATAACCATTCATCATAATTATTCGAATAGAGAAGAGAGAAAAATAGCCATACCAACAACAACAACAAAAGGAAGAGTAATGATGGTAAACTGGTTATTTAGGAAGTAGAATCAGGACCAGCCGGCTTAGAGTTAAGAAGAGGCTGAAGTGCCTTGACAACGATGGTCATGTTTGGTCGAAAATCTGCCTCGTACTGAACACACAAGGCCGCCACCGCTGCCAACTGTTCGACCACCCAAGAAAATAATTCAGTATTACAAAACTAAACCAAAAGGGTCATATATCCTATGTCCTCAACTCAAGATTGCAATGTCACTAGCTTTCAATATGAGACGCATAACTAATATCTAAATGCACTCGAACATTTAGTTACCGTGAAAGCTACAAAAACCGATCTCTAGGATAACTATGTATTCCATGCTTAAAAGTTAAAGGCCTATAAGTCATAAAACCAATTATCAAACCAATAAAGACAACGGTTCATATGTATATATATATATCTAAAGAAATATAGAACGGACCTTGGCGACTGCTTTGGGTGGGAAGTCATTGTTAAGCTTTGGATCTATACATTGTTTCACTTTGTCTTCACTTAGTCTTGGAGTTGCCTACATAACAAGAATACAAAATTAAGAAGGCTTATTAAGGATAAATATGGAGTCCTTCGAACATATTATATACGTTAATATGTGTACGTACCCAAGTAACAAGACTTTGTTGACCTTTAGGCATGGTATGATCTACGGGTTTTCTTCCTGTCAAGAGCTCCAATAGCACAACACCAAAACTATACACATCACTCTTCTGCGTTATTTGTCCTGTCATTGCATACCTAAGACAATAACACTCTTACGTCATCAAAAACCATCCGATTGTTACGTTTTAAGCAAATGAATTGATTGGTTTATGGTATAATAATACTCTGGAGCGTGATAGCCAAACGTTCCCAAAACACGAGTAGAGTGAAGCCTAGCCGCGGTATCGGAGGAAGCATTGGTCAAGTTGAAATCAGCCATTTTGGCCACAAAGTCATCAAACAGCAAGACATTGCTCGACCTCACGTCCCTGTGGACTATTGGTGGCTGGACCTTCTCGTGAAGGAACTCAAGCCCTTTGGCTGCTCCGTATGCGATCTTCACCCTTTGGTTCCAATTCAGCACGGGTCCTGGTTCAGCCCCTTGCACTCCCTTTCTCCCTAAATATTCATAAGATTGGTCCATATATATATATCACATACGATACACTATAAGTCTATAATATATGAGTTGTGAAAGTTGAAATTACGTACCATGTAATACATCGTGTAAAGAACCTTTGGTTGCAAACTGGTAGATGAGAATTCGGTTATTTGCCTCCAAGCAGTACCCTAGCAACTCCACAAAATGGTCGTTTTTGAGCCGAGATACCACCGATAACTTGCCATTTTAAATAGAAGTTAGTTTGATCTAAACAGAGAGAGATAAAAATCGGTTTTAACCTAATAGGGAACACAATATTATATGGTTTTAACATTTTAACCTAGTGGGAGTGGAAAATTGAATTTGAAGTTTGATTGATCCTCGGCCAAAAGGGACCAAACCGTGATTCGGGAAATGAGCTGAACGATAAGTTTTGTAAGGGTACCTGTGAGGTGAAATCGGAGTCAGGTTCTTCAGAAGAGCTAGCATCAAGCTTCTTAATAGCAACAGCTTCTCCCTTAAACTTGCCGCAGAAGACACGTCCATAAGAACCTTCACCGATAAGTGCCTTGTTGCCGAAGTTACCCGCCATTCTGTTCAACTCATCCAATGCAACAGAAGGGATCTCTATGGGCAAAACCTTTGCAGGAGCTCCTGGTCTCGTTGCGTTTGGATTCCTCGGTTCCCCTCTATTCCCACCTATTTCACACACACGCAGAAACACAAAACACAAATGCTCGTGGTGTTAAACAAACTCGGAACATAAAAATGTATGTCAAGGAACGGGTGAGGAAAACTAGGGAACTCACCGCCAAAATTGGGATTCCCGGCTTTGTTAGGAGGGGCTGCATACTGGTTTGCGGGCGGACCGGCAGGTTCCTCATCCGCACCACTGCAACAGAACATATCTCCAGATCTTTTGCCAACACGGGTTTTATCTTATTGTTCTGTTTCGGTTCTGTTTCTGTCAATGTCTTTATCTGTTGAAAACATAAGAAAATCTATATCATCAACATGCATATGTTTCCCATGTTTTAGAATCTTAAAATTCGTTTGTTTATAGAAAAACGCGAGGTTTGAAACAACAATTTGCAGAACATATTCCAGATCATATCAAGATTGTGAAAAATCTTCGAGAATCAAAACATTATGATTGGTTACCTCGATTCTGCCATTGAATCAATCCAAGAAAATGACGATGATGGAGAGAGTGAATGCTTCAGAAAACCCTCAAAGGAAGGATCCGTATTCTCTCAAAAGGTTTGAATAATGTTAGGGGAAAAATAAAATCAACGAGCCTCTGAAAGTTTTAGAAATCTGGAAAAAAAAAAGAGTGAGAGAAAAAAATTTATGTTGTTAGAATGAATATTGTAAGTCTCTCTGTGTTCTCTGTTTTGCGATAGAGTCGGGAGCAAAAAAAACACATTCGCTTAATAGTTTTGTTATTTTAATATAACCATTACCAACGTAGGATAATGTTAAGTAGCCTTCACGTCTTGCACGTCCTCTCCGAACCATACTACTACCCGCCTATCTTTGTAATCAATCATTCACATTCCTAAATTCTGACCCATCATTTATTTGAAATTCATAATTTATCAGTTTGGTATAGAAAAATAATGCTTCACAAATGAAAAGTCTCTTAAATCCAAACATTCCTAATATTCATTATCCTGAACCATATGGTATGATATTGAAAAAAGAAGCCATTGATCCAAGAACAAAAAGATCTGTCTTTATTTTATTTCCAACAAAACCAAAATTACAAGACAAAGGTTGTAATATTGCAAACCGTAAAATATTTTTTTCAACCAATCATGGGATAATTTTCATCTCATAGTTATTGAAAAAGAAAGTTGAAGAAAAGACAAAAATTGGAATTTCAACTCCTCCCACCCACCACATGACCAAGAAGCTCTCTCAAGGCTGTTATGTACAACTCATCCGTTTAGATTCAATCAAAATCATCAGAGCTTATTTCTTTCTTCTCTTCTTTATTTCCCATTTTCCTTTGGCATCATAAAACTATTGTTATCATCATCATTAGCTTATTCTTCTTTCCAAATCCGTCCAGTGACTCGCAACTTGAGTTCTTCTTTGTCACTGCCAGAGAAGTACAGAGCCAAGTTTCTAGGAATGATGAGTCCGTCTTGACTATCACGGACTTTCCTGTGACTGTCTCGGATGCTTCTTGGTATCCCTTGCCATGTCAGTTTACGGCTGTGAGCTCCAACTTCCAAGCTGTAACTGAATTTCTTAGCCTCGTTCTCGTCTCCCATGAACCGTAGAAACGCCATGTACACTGGTGCCATCCCGAGCTGAAACGCCTCAAAGTGCAAGCAGAACTGTCTTCCGAAACAGTTGAAGACCTAAACAGCACCAGATAAATCATGTATTAATTCAAGTAGTGAAATCGTAGGTTCCTTCTCTTATATCTTAAATATGTCTCATAGAAATCCAACAGTCCTATACATTCAGGGTTCAATGTTCAGTTCCATTCAGGGTACCATGAACTTATGAACCCCATCTTTGATAATCAAATCTGTTTTAAGATGAAGATACGGCAAACAGTATGTGACATGGACGATGAATTCCAAAATCATGACGAGATATGACTTTTGAGTGAAAGGGCTACGCCAAATACATTTTAACAGTGACTAGAGAGCTATAAGGGAATGTATAAATATAGAATTACCGTAAGCATCCATGTAGCATTCTCGACCTCGTGCGGATTTGCCTTCACATAACGATGGTTGAATGTGCACCCATCATGCATATCAACTTTATGATCATCTTTGAGGTGGTCAACAAGTGTTTGAATATCACCCGTCACTGAACACTCAGAACCAGCGTAAGGACAGTTGTAGGATCGAAACCTGCAATGCTGCTCGTGCTTGAGCTTGCTGTAGTAAGGGAAAATGTCATGGCACCCTAAATTTTGGTACCGGCATGGAACTTCCAATGATTCCGCGACCTTCTCAAGAGCCAAGCATCTTATGTTACCAAGCTCGTAGCGGCATGTAGGGCATGTGTTCTGCACTCTCAGTTTGCAGCTTGAACACAATGTGTGGCCATTAGGGCACTATGGGAAACAAACACAGATGTCATCATTAAATAAAGGACAAACAAAGAACAAAATCGCAAACAGGAACTAGAAGTAAAAAAAGCAATGTTTCATTTATTCTGGAACAATCACAAACACTTTTATATTATGGAGTATGGACCCACTTCTAGAATTAAGGAATGAACCATACTTTACAGATCAAGACGTATGCGAGTGACTACCAAAGAAAGAAAAGAGACAAACCTGATAAATTGGAGGATACATAAGATTTGTACAAACCAGACATTCAAGGAGCTCATATACACCATTGCTAGAGTGGAATTTTCCAATGGAGCCACTACCTGACTTTGCTGGTTTGTTATTAGCCTCAACCTTTGCCATCTTAACCTCATAATCCAAGCCTGTTGAGTTAGATTCTAGGGCTTCTTTCAATGCACTGCCACCAGGAGCCATGTAGAGTCCAAACCTTCCCAAATTTCTAATAACTATAAACTAAAAGTGCCCTGCTCCTCTCTTTTTGCAGATGATATATATACTCCTTTGGATCTTTGTTCTTCTGCAGGAAAAGAATTGATGGCCAAAAGTAAGTTTATATACATCATGAGGAAATGTTAACAAATACCAAAAACCTCGGAAAATACGAAAGGAAATGTTATCCTAGCCAATCAGGTAACGTGTTAGTTCAAAAACTGGAGGAAAGCAGGTTAGAAGTAGTTACCCGGTGCACTAGATCAAGTTCCTTTCTTTATTTCCAGAACAAGGGCTCAATGATCTCTAAGCAGTACAGCATACTGCAGCAACTCCAGTCATATTGATATAGGGTAGGTACAAGCATATAAAACGTAGCAGCCACTTGGTTTGGAGAATAGGTTAGGCTTGGAAACTATTGTGATTAAGCTCATTCCCACTTCCCTGCAGACCGTTTAGATTTCTTCACAATTCCTTTCGAAATGAAATAGTAATGTAACAAGTTAGGCTTTAATAGTAGTATNTGTAGGATCGAAACCTGCAATGCTGCTCGTGCTTGAGCTTGCTGTAGTAAGGGAAAATGTCATGGCACCCTAAATTTTGGTACCGGCATGGAACTTCCAATGATTCCGCGACCTTCTCAAGAGCCAAGCATCTTATGTTACCAAGCTCGTAGCGGCATGTAGGGCATGTGTTCTGCACTCTCAGTTTGCAGCTTGAACACAATGTGTGGCCATTAGGGCACTATGGGAAACAAACACAGATGTCATCATTAAATAAAGGACAAACAAAGAACAAAATCGCAAACAGGAACTAGAAGTAAAAAAAGCAATGTTTCATTTATTCTGGAACAATCACAAACACTTTTATATTATGGAGTATGGACCCACTTCTAGAATTAAGGAATGAACCATACTTTACAGATCAAGACGTATGCGAGTGACTACCAAAGAAAGAAAAGAGACAAACCTGATAAATTGGAGGATACATAAGATTTGTACAAACCAGACATTCAAGGAGCTCATATACACCATTGCTAGAGTGGAATTTTCCAATGGAGCCACTACCTGACTTTGCTGGTTTGTTATTAGCCTCAACCTTTGCCATCTTAACCTCATAATCCAAGCCTGTTGAGTTAGATTCTAGGGCTTCTTTCAATGCACTGCCACCAGGAGCCATGTAGAGTCCAAACCTTCCCAAATTTCTAATAACTATAAACTAAAAGTGCCCTGCTCCTCTCTTTTTGCAGATGATATATATACTCCTTTGGATCTTTGTTCTTCTGCAGGAAAAGAATTGATGGCCAAAAGTAAGTTTATATACATCATGAGGAAATGTTAACAAATACCAAAAACCTCGGAAAATACGAAAGGAAATGTTATCCTAGCCAATCAGGTAACGTGTTAGTTCAAAAACTGGAGGAAAGCAGGTTAGAAGTAGTTACCCGGTGCACTAGATCAAGTTCCTTTCTTTATTTCCAGAACAAGGGCTCAATGATCTCTAAGCAGTACAGCATACTGCAGCAACTCCAGTCATATTGATATAGGGTAGGTACAAGCATATAAAACGTAGCAGCCACTTGGTTTGGAGAATAGGTTAGGCTTGGAAACTATTGTGATTAAGCTCATTCCCACTTCCCTGCAGACCGTTTAGATTTCTTCACAATTCCTTTCGAAATGAAATAGTAATGTAACAAGTTAGGCTTTAATAGTAGTATGTATCTTGGTTATTCGCAAATTCAAAGAGAAAATATAAACAATGCTAAAACTAAAAGCTTAAAATTCCAATGTTTACAACTGATTTAGTAGTAACAATCACAGGCTATCAGACATCTAAATTAGAGTAATCAAATGGAATAATTGCAGGCTAATCAAGAAAGACAATTAATATGAAACATAAACAGAGAAGCATCAGAATGAATAATTGTTGAACTAACAATGACACAAAGTTCAACCTCAGGATCTCAAACATGGACGAAAAGGCCAAGAAAAGAAAAAAAAAATCAAGAATGGCAAATTTCGAATTTTGAAATCAGATAGAAGTTGTTGGTTAAGAGTTAAGACCAAACTGAAGCTGAATTTGATTCTAAATTGGGAAGAGGAACAGAACCGGATCCGAGAATTCCCATGGCAAGATTCATCACAACAATAAAGGGACCCAAAACAAAAGAAAATTGCAACACAGAACCCAACAAAAAAAACCCAGGAAAACAAACAAACCTAGTTCTCTAAAATTCTTAGCTTCCTAAGATTATGTCGATGCTAATTTAAGACCCATGAAAGAAAAATCTCAAATTTGGCAGAAAGAAACTTGAAGAGAGAGAGAGAGAGAGAGAGAAAGAGATATACCCCAAAAGAAGAAATTTGAAGACGGTGGGGTTGGACAAAGGTATTGTGGGTTCAAAGATTCACATGAGGAAGGACGACGATGATTGATTGATGAATCAACGAAGAAGAAATATAAACAGTGAAAGATGCAGCCTGGATTTAGGGGAAGAAGGAGAAAAGGAGGCGATGTTAGACTTGAGAGTTGAGTTATATCGTCTCTTTTGTTGTTTGTTTCGATGAATGCCATTAATGGTGTTTTTGCTCATCTCCTCTGTTTTTTTTCTTTCTTTTTTTTTAAAAAAACATTAAATTACAACACTTTTTTCAAATTCACCTATTTGCTTTTGTTACTTTTTTGGTCCCTTTTTTTTTTCCCCCTACAAAATCGTTCTTTAGGGGTCAATTTCATCAAAATTAAAATATGGGTGTGGTGGGTCTTTTTACCTACAAAACAAAGAAATTTGTGTCCTCAATCTCACCATTTTTCAAATGTTGATCGTTTAGTTTCTTGTTTCATTAGTTGTCCATCAATTCATATTCACAGTTAAAAGACAAAAAAAAAGTCTTCATTATTTAATTCATGTTATTAATGAGGTAATATTACTGATCCGGTTCAATATTAATCAGGCTAGAACGGTCTACGTTACTACGTATCATATTCGATTGTAAATTGGTCGAGCTGTTCCAAAACCAGATGATACATTGACTTGTACATTGCTCCCTAGGACGTAAACAAAACAACATTCACTCAGAGGCTCAGAGCTAACGATGGCTCACAAGCCATCAATCTTTAGCATGTCAAGAACATGTAGTCAATGGCACATCATGCATAAGGAGAAGAACCATATACATTTAAGGAAGTTATAATAATGTGACTGGGCCTGTAACATGGGCCTTTTTTACCCACCAAACTGAGGAAAGTTTTAAGAATGCGTAAGAAATATCTTAATTCAATTCTCTTCTTAGTCCTATATTTATTGAAGAAAGAGTTTTTCAAATCTTCAAAGACATTCTGGGTAACTCTGTCAGTACAGTTGACTGTGTCCATATATATAGTCCCACGCACTGAGTCCCGACCGTGAGACTCACCTTCCGACATCTAATGAACTTTGTGTTGTGGCCACGCCTGTAAAGCGCGTGAGCAAGTACCACTAAAAGATGGGACCAACATTGCTTAAAAAGATGATTTATGAAGACCCCATCATCTCTCTCTCACTATACGGCTCTCTTCTTTTAATTTGCACACTCTCCCAAATTCGTTTCGACGTGGTGTGTACAAAGAAAATATCCAAAAACACGGCACTACCCTCTCTGTTTCTCTGTTTCATTGCTCTGCTTCTTGTCTTAAAAGGAAAGAGAAAGAACATGCATGCGCAGACAGACTCTGAGGCAACAAGCATCGACGCGGCTTTGTCTCCTCCGCGTTCCGCCATTAGACCTCTTTACTACGTTCAGAGTCCTTCCAACCATGACGTTGAGAAGATGTCGTTCGGCTCTGGTTGCAGTCTCATGGGCTCACCTTCACACCCGCATTACTACCACTGCTCACCGATCCATCACTCCCGTGAGTCATCCACCTCTCGCTTCTCTGACCGTGCCCTCCTCTCTTACAAGTCCGTCCGTGAAGGCCGTCGATTCGTCAACGACGGTGGAGACGACAAAACGGACGGCGGAGATGACGACGACGACCCGTTTCGGAATCTGCGTCTCTACGCTTGCTTGCTCCTCTCCTTAGTACTCTTGTTCTCTCTCTTCTCTCTTATACTCTGGGGTGCTAGCAAATCCTACCCTCCTAAAGTTGTTGTAAAGGTAACCCGGTGATTCTGACCCTGACCCCTGAGTTGACTCGTCTAGTGGGAACGAGTGTGTTCTGTTTTTTCTCCTTAAAAGAAACAACTTAACTTTTGGAAAATAGAAAAATAAAATAAAAAGAAGCTAACTATGAATATAATACAAATATAATCCTAGAGACAAGTAGACAAATGTGCATTGATTTGGTTTGTAATGTGATTAGGTGTCAGACTGAAAAATAGACAAGAATGTTGTTGTTGCGCTGCAGGGGATGCTCGTGAGGAACTTATACGTGCAAGCCGGGAACGATCTGAGCGGAGTGCCTACGGACATGCTGTCTCTTAATTCGACGGTGAGGATCTTTTACCGAAACCCATCAAACTTCTTCTCCGTGCACGTCACTGCTTCTCCTATCCTCCTTCACTACTCTAACCTCCTCCTCTCATCCGGTGAGATGAACAAGTTCACGGTTGGTAGAAACAGAGAAACGAACTTGCTGACTGTGGTGCATGGCCATCAGGTTCCTCTCTACGGCGGTGTCTCTTTCCATCTCGACAGTACTCTCTCCCTGCCGCTTAATCTCACTCTCGTCCTCCGTTCAAAAGCTTACATTTTGGGAAGACTCGTCACATCAGAGTTCTATACAAGGATCATCTGCTCATTTACTCTCAATGCCAACCATCTCCCAAAACCTATCTCTCTTCTTCACTCATGTACTCCTTACCACTGACCACTGTGTGTGTGTTCTAGTACTGTTCTTGTATCTTTGGCCATCAAATATATTCATCCATCAAGTACAACATCACCAACATTCCTACATGACACAGACAATTAGTGATCACATATAGCTGACTCCATTTTATTAGCATTCAAGAGCCAAAGATAATACTAGAACAACAAAACAAGGCTAAACTCCTTATTAGACCAAACTTAATCTATACATAGGTAGGCTATGTAAATATTCACCTTCAAAAACTGAAAAGAACCTCCTATATAGAGTTGTTTAGTCTTACAATATCTCTTCAGTTTCTGAGTGACCCCTTTGTTTCTGCATCTACTGCTTACGTTTGTCTCTGAGTAATCTAAATCAGACAATTGACATATGCTCATCCTCTGTTACTCGGTAGCTTCTACATATCCAGGAATACGGGTGCTCATGGAACTCACAGGCGATGGATTAACAACTGGAGAAGAATCAATCACAAAGTGAATTGTCGTGGGCTCTTTAACGTGCCTTTGATGTTTGATGTTTCAGAAGTGAGAAACTTTGAGCTTCGAGAAACTTTAGAATCTTTGACTCTGCAATTACAGGCTTTAGATAAAAACATTTGCAAACTACCATTTGACTTTTCCATCGTTTGGGTCCATATATACATCTCCATCATTTAGAGAAGCAGCAAACAAGAAAACCAAAAAAATCTCAGTCTATATTAACTTATGGACTGGGGAAGTAAAGCAAACGTATGAAGTGATTGTAAGTAATGGAAAGACTTGCCTGACTACCTACTTGTTGTTGGAACACAGCAACGATTGATTGAGATTCTTCTCTGCTGGCTCCGGTGATGATCGTTGTTTGTGTAGAGAGCTGCTGGTTGGTTCACAGAATCTCTCTAAAAAGAAACAAATACTTCCACCATACTTCCACCAGTGTCTTCCTGCTTCTGATCATAACCTGCAAAAAGACACCACGAAAACAAATACTTGCACCAGATTTTAAATCATCATCATCATCATCATCATCAAAGCTTGGTCACAAAACTTTAAACAGAAGAAAATAAAATCATAGATTAAGGATTGTAGAGAGGTTACTACTTACATACAGAGGGGTTTATTTTGTTGTTGTTCTGAATCTTCTTCTCCATTCTTCAAACAGCATATTCTTGGAATTTAATGAAAACAAATAGATTCGGTGAAGAAATAATAAAGAGATGCGAGGAAAGTTAAAAAGGAATCAGAGAGTTTTTATTACCTGTGGAAGGGAACTGTGGCATGAGGCAGTGCCAAGTAGCTTTTTGTTCAAAGGGTTATGCTTTTTGGCTGATGGAGAGAGTTGAGCAACTTCCATATTATAGATTTTCATTTTTGGTAAGGTTAGCCTTGATTTCTCCTAATTTAGAATAATAAAGCCCAAACTTAGGGCGCCCACATATAGGAGGTTCTGTCGGTAGGGTTTATTTTACGATCTTTTTTACCTCTTCTTCGTCTCTAAAAAAATCTCTCTTTCTCTCTCATTACCTTGCTACACACGTTAGCACTTGAGAGGGCCTTCGTAGACCACAAGAAACTACAAGAGGTGTTGGAGTAAGCTTGAAAGAAGCTTAAAGTGGGTGTTAGTCCTATTCCTAGTCCTACTATAATTGTGTTTACAAAGAGATAAGGATCAAACTATACTTATGTGTGAATTCTATTAGGACTAGGATTAGCAAAGTTATATATAAGACTATGTTGAGATGTGACATAGCTGATGAAGTTTGAGAGAGAAAAGAGAGATTGAGAGGTTAAAGTTTTTGAGATAGTTTTCTTAAGCTAATAAAGTGAGTTATACTTTATAAATCTTACCTCCTATTTTCTAATATAAGAGGTAGGCGTATTTTTTCCTTGTCCTTCTGCAATTCACTTTTTTTGTTATATATATATATATATATATATATATTGTTGCTATTAATTAAGATCGAAGTCAGTTAACGCCGCCATGAAATCGCTGCGGCTGAACGTATCAGAAGATGGTCAAACCATCCATGGACGACACTCACGACCTTCAAACTCAATTAGTGCTACTGTAGAAAACATCTCAATTGATGTCATGATGGACATATTCTCTAGATTATCGTCAAAATCTATAGCCACATGTCGCTGTGTATCGAAGCTCTGGTTTTCCATACTCGGAATTCCCTATTTCACTGAGTTGTTCCTGACCAAATCTTGTGCTCTACCGAGGCTATTGTTCGTCTACGAGAAAGACAGTGCGCTGATCGTCTTCTCCACCCTCAGCCTACAAATCCATATGAGAACTCGTCTCCTTTAGCTGCCACTTATCATATGAAAATTCCTTTTGGTAGGTATTGTGATAACATTAGACCTATCCATGGCCTTGTTTTTATTCAAAATGAGCAGAGGTTCAAATTGGCGTCCGTGATATGTAACCCTACCACAAGACAAACCTTAACTTTACCGAAACCAAAGACAAGGAAGAGGTTACATATATGTAGCTATTTTGGGTATGATCCGATGGAGAAACAATTCAAGGTACTGTCAATGACGGAAAGAGATGGGATTTCTGATGAGCATCAAGTTCTAACATTAGGAGCTAAGAAACTGTCATGGAGAATGATCGAATGTTGCATACCCCATCGTCCTACGTTTGAGGGGATATGCATTAATGGTGTTTTGTATTACCGTGCTTCTGTTGACATATCTTCAAATATTTTTATGATAGTTTGCTTTGATGTTAGGTCCGAGAAGTTTAGCTTTATTAAAGCTATGGAACCTTTCATCATAGACGCAAAACTGATTAACTACAATGGTAAATTGGGTTTCGTTATGTCGGAAGGGCGTCACTATATCAGTGGAAAACGTAGACGTTTTGAGATGTGGGTTCTAAAAGACTCCGAAAAACACGGATGGATCAAGAATACTTACGAATTGCCTCCTCTGTGGCAGTATGGAATTACAACGGAGCTATTAAATTTTGTTGGGGTGACTGGTACTACAAATGAAATTGTGTTCTCGCCGACGTATCTATCCGACCCTTTCTATGTATTATACTACAGTTTCGAGAGGAAAACTATCAGAGTAGTAGAAATTCAAGGAATGGGAGGTTTTAAGAAAAAAAAAAGGGTTCAAATGTTTATAGACCATGGTAGAGGACGTGAGACTTATGTAAGAATTTGCTTGATGATCAAATATATTTATAATATCTTCTTTTCATTAAATCAGTATATGATGAATATTTATATATGTATGTTTCCTGGCCGCCAAGGAATAAAGGATCTTTAGCACAAAATTAGAGTAATAAATTAAGAAGATTAGTAATGTATTTTGTTAAAGACGAAATTAGTAAAAACAAAATGTTGAGAATGTTGCTAGCTAAGAAACGACTGAAGCTGATTCGAAGGAGTTGAGGTCTTCTCAAGTCTCAATATTACCATCTATACAATTGGGACAAGATTGTGTGAGTGATACATTGTTGATGAGAAGGTTGCTAGCGTGCGTGGGCATATGGGTAACGCGTACGGATTGGGATATTAACCGTTTGGGTTATGGTAAACGCGTTTAGAAAAATAGAATTTATTGGATAATTTTAGAGTTTCGGTCTAATAATATATTTTATAAATAAAAGTATTGTTTTTTAGGGGGGGAGGGAATACAAAGAAAAGAAAGAAAAAAAGGTCAACAAAATTAGAGTAATAAATTAAGAAGATTAGTAATGTATTTGATTAAAGACAAAATTAGTAAAAACAAAATGTTGGAAAAATCACACAACGGTCAGTTAAGGCTTGATGATTATTTTTTAAGTTACGAGTTCACAAGAAAAAGGGAAAATAGGAATTAAGAAAGATAAAAAATAAATAAATAATGACATATATTGGTAAATTTGGGGCTTTGGATTATAACGGTCACAAGAGAGGATATGGAAATTAAAGACTTTTGCTAAAAATATATAGACGCTCAGTTTTTTTCACTACGCTCTCAATAAGTCTGTTTGTTGTTGAGCTAGGTTTCGTGAGTGTCAAGAGAAAGAAAGAAAGAAAGAAAAGAAGATCGTGATCTTGATTGTGAATCATCACAATGGATTACAGAGAAGAGCAACAAAGAAACCTAACGGGGTCACCTTCGGGAGTCGTCACTCGGTCTCCTCGCTCGGGAGTCGTCACCGAGTCACCTTCTCCTGTCGTCACCGGGTCACCTTCTCGCGTCGTCGCGTCGTCACCTTCTTTTGTCGTCACCGGGTCACCTTCTCGCGTCGTCACCTTCTCACGTCCCCGTAATAGATTCTCCTTCTGAGGTTGCAAACACGCAGACGACACCGCCGCCGGGATGGCTTTTGGGGAAGATGGGCGAAGTGAATGGATACGATCCGAAGCTTATCATGGAGAGGAAATTTACTAAGAACGATGTGAGCGATAGACAAGGTCAGCTCTTAATCCCTACAAGTCAGTTGCTTGATTCAAGTTTCTTAGATGACACCGAACGTACGATGTTGGACACACAGACGATGGCTCTTGATTTTAAAAGTGAACCCGGATTGAGAACTTATTTGGTTGATAGCAATTCGTCGTCAGAGACTGAGTTTGAGTTATTTTTGAAGAAAAGGCTAAGGAATGGGGTTTGGGGTTTTGTCCTTAACAGAGGATGGAATAAAGTGTTGAAGAAGAAGAACGATAAGTTAGTTGCTGGCAGCCCTTTTCGCCTATGGTCTTTCCGATCTTTGCAATTGGAAGGTAGTAGCTTGTGCTTGGTTTAGATTATGGGGTTCCTGAAAAATCTTCCGTACGTGATGATCCGGTAGACGCTGAGTTGTCCCTTCCCGACATCGATCTTTTGGAAGAAACTGATGATCCGGTAGAAGCTGATTTGTCCCTTCCCAGGCCAACATCGATTCTTTGGAAGACGCTGATTTGTTTCTTCTCGGAAATTTTACTACTGATCCCATAAACATTCGAAGCCCCCTTCCCGACATGGATTCTTTTGAAGAAACTGACAAAGTCGTCTCGTCCATTGAAGAAGAAGAGACTGAGAGAAGCAACAAAAACTTTTAATGAAAATCTTGTTTGTATGTTTCATTAAGTCAAATGGATTTTGTACGTTTCTTACTTGGGTTTCTGGGACATGTCCATAATAAGTATCTGCAATCTTGCACAAATTTGATGCACATACTAAAGTCTTGGATGCAATTCATCCTTCCAGAGAAACTGATCCCAACAATGTACTACTTAAGTCTTGGACGTTGGATCATTTATTGTTCTTTGCTTCTTCGGTTAGATTTCTTCAAGTTGGATGAAGGACCTTATCCATTCTTTGAATGCAGCAGGACAGAGCTTTGTGATACATACTGCAGGCGTCGCAACGGGGTCTTCCCGGTTTGCAAATCATTTGTCCAAGACAAGAGTCCACATGATGACAGCCGGTTAAGTTATGATTCAATATTTCTATCTGATTTGTATACTCGAAAACTTGTGACATGGTTGAGGGAGATAAATAAACTTGAAAAGGGAACAAAGTAAAGAGGAGCAGAGAGGATTTTGAGATAACTTACAGAGCAATAGGAGAGGATTTGTTTTTCATCATTAGCTTATTCTTCTTTCCAAATCCGTCCACTGACTCGCAACTTGAGTTCTTCTTTGTCACTACCAGAGAAGTACAGAGCCAAGTTTCTAGGAATGATGAGTCCTTCTTGACTATTACGGACTTTCCTGTGACTGAATCGGAAGCTTCTTGGTATCCCTTGCCATGTCAGTTTACGGCTATCAAAGAAATTTATATGCACAAGTGACATTACCAACCGATCATATAAAACCAAATCACTCTGCATCTTCACCATCTTCACTCTGAATTACTATAGCATATTAAAGAACAAGCAGCCTTAACAAATGATGTATGATTGAGAGACCCTTAATATAGAGTGCCCCTTCAGTTAGGTATTTACAGCTGAGTATAAGTAGCAATGCCATCGTTTGGCTCTCATTTTAGGTAATTAAGCATCCTGTATCCTTGAAAAAACAATGAGATTTATGTGATGAACACAATGATTGTTCCATTTTGATGTTCAGCGAGTAAATCAAGCTATTCGTTATCATGTACACAAGCTCTGGAAGCTATGCCTTTGGCAACTTGATGTTGTTACCCATTCAGGTACAAAATTTATCTCCTTGTGTTCACTGGCTATCATTTCTCGGAGACTCAGTGGATTGTATTAGACGGAATTTTTTTCATACGCTTGGATGAGTCATTATTAGACAAAGGCAGAGCATACAATATATATTGTTGTACCTTGACCTCAATAAACAGTTTTATTTCAGATTGATTAGCTAGCACCTATGATACAAGTATGGTATAGACATAGTTAAGGATCTAAGAGGCGCAACTGGCACAGGTGCAGCCCTCACCACAGGTACAGCCCTTGGCGGAGGTTTGTGTTTGGGTCTTGGCGCAGGTGCAGGGGTTGCAGCCGCAGTGCTCCCCACACGGGCACAACATGTGCCCTTGATCCCCACCAGATGCTTCTCTCATCCTACACCTAAAAGGAATGGAACCACGTTTTTAAGATCACAACACATCAAAATCCTGGAGTATATAAAGGACCAACCTGCAGGAATTGCCACCGGGACAGGGAGCAGGGCAACCACAGCGATCATTGCAGCCAGCGCTAGAGCTTCCTTTGCCTGTGTCTGCCATTTTTTTCTCTTCTCTCTTTTTCAAGGTTCTCTTCCACATTCATCTCTATCTATCTATCTATATATATATAAAGACGCTGAGATGCAAAAGGATATGTCTTATGTGGTGGGTACTATATACCATGTGGCAGCTTCTCCTCTAAACTTAGACGTGACGAAGCATTCTGAATGTAAACGTGCTACGTAACCAACAACATCATTCCAAAAAAGGAGTCGTTGTGTGTTTGGTTTATCAATAAGTTGTAATGGCCAAATGAAGATTGAAATAGTTGAAAAATATTACCAATCCCAATAAGAGCGTGCTTGTTCCAGGGATCATATCATAGGATCAAAACACTTGACACATGTCTCAATGGTTATTACTTTTAACATAATAACATTGCAACAGAAATAACATAAAAACATTCCAAGACTTTTGACACTTTGCTTTCACTGAAAGTAGAAAAAATTCCAACAAAAGAAACAATGTGTCCACCTATCTACTACTTCTGGAAGATCTCACTCAGGGAACTCCACGTACCTGAGACACCAAGAACGATACCCAGTAGTAGGATCCCCCAGTCTAAGGCCCGTTGCTTCCACTCCATCTCGTCGTTGAAGACTATCAGATGAAACAAAGTAGGCAACACAAAGCCCAACGCACAGCAGACGCTGCTACCAACCAATGACAAAAAATCTGCAAAGTTCGGCACCAAGAGTGCCACCAACGTCACAACCAAGACTAGCAGCCATCTGAGCCACACGCAGTACATCCCACTCCAGAAGCGTCTCTCCACGATCTCAAACACAGGGTTCATCATCAAGGGGAAAGTGAAGAAAAGGTTGATACAGAGCCCCAGCTGGACAAGACTGCTCATAAGTCCTGCCCCCAAGTTAGCTGTGATGATGTCCATTGTCTCATCCCCAAAAGCCATGTAGCCTAACACACCAAAAGAACCGTACATGACAGCGATGAAGAGCATGCTGAGAGCCAACACTTTGCCAAACTTGTCTTTCTCTTTCATCTCAGATTCAAGAGGCAAAACCATTCCCACCCCTTCAAAGGCGTAAACAGCCACTCCCATCCCATAGAAAAAGACAGACATGCCACCAAAGGCTACAACTTGAGGCCTTTGCACCATTGTAATCTTCACATCCTCCACAATTACCACAGCCATTGCACCCAAATCAACCACATCAGCGAATATACTGAGAGGAGCCAAGTCAGTGAGCGTCTTAATAGAATTCAAACCAAGCTGAAACGGGAAACATCCCCATATATAGAGACTCTTAGGGGACACACCCATCAAATGCCTCAGACTCAAACTCAGAGTCGTAGTGTCGGTTGAGTTAAAGAGATTAGCTAAAGTAGTACCGATGAAGATAAGGTATCCAACACAAAACCCAGCCTGAGAGAGAATGATAAGAACGTCAACGACGAACCTCCCGACGTTGCCACATACAGCGAAGCCAAGGTCACCAAAAGAAGCGATATTGGAGACACCAAGCTTACGACGGATATAAACAAGAAGCATCATACAATGGTTGATCAAAGCGGCGACGGAGAAGAGTGTAAGCAAACCCATGAGCCATCCGGTACGTTTGAAGGCGTAAGGAAGACCAAGGACACCAGCGCCAACGATAGCAATGAAGACATTGGCGAAAGTCTTGAACTTGCTTGACAAAGGTGGTGCTTCACCGAGAAGAGGTGTGTCTTCCCTCGGCTTTGCTTGGTTACCAAAACCCATCTCCTGATTAGATTAGGAGAGATGGGCTGATTCGATCAAACAACAACTCGGGTGGTGCAATCAAATCGGAGATCTAAGATAAGGCAGAGTGATCAAGATGGATAAAACAGCGGCATTTGCTCCCCCTCAATGCTATTTAAAGCCCAGAGGCCCCAGACCTTTCCATCAATTTTGCTAATTTCAGATGAGGTCGTGGCTTAGAGTATTGACATGTGTGTCTTGTTGTCTCGTACTTTGTACGATGAAAGCGATCTAATGGTGTGCTCTGTTTTAAGCATCTTTTGTAATATTAAAATCCCTAATTTGATTTGTTACTTTTTTTTTTTTTTCACAATTTGATTTGTTACTCTTTAGTCCAATTTGATTTGTTACTTTTTTCAAATGTGTCATTGGATTTCTTCAGTTTTAATATACAGCAACCAAACTATATATCTCTATATATATAAAAAGAAATACAAAATCGAAAATTGCCCAAAATTTTCCAAGATTGCCACTTAATTATGCATAAAGGAGAGTTTTTATTAAAATTGGAAAGGCTAATTTCGTCAAAATCTTGGAAAAATTCGATTACCCAATCCGAAATGGTTGAGATCCGCGCGTTTATCCGTTAACCGGTGGGTGGAGTTCCTAGCGTTTGACCCGACAAATTCTCGGTGGATATTATTATTGGGCTTACGAAGCCCAATGATCAACTTATTCGATTTTATTTCTAAATAAATAATAATCATCTAATTAACGACATTTGCATAATGATCGCTTAATCAAATTTTCAAAATATAATTGTAATTTAAAAAAATCCCTTAAAGCTAGAATAGAATATTCTAAACTTTCCTTAAAGCAATGTTAATTATGCGAATACACCTTTTTATTAAACGTATCAAATATTTTGTGTTTGAGTCTATCATTTATCGGTTCTAACCTAAACACTAATATATGAATCACCTATAAATATCCTCATGAAACGCATAGATCCAATCATCAAACATTCACCATTTCTCAAATACAAGGTTAGCAAGTAGCAAATCAAGGCTATTCATACAACAACGTTTGGTGAAACCTTTGACATGATACTCGATGATGCCAAGGTAAGTATAAAGATCTTATATTGTTGTATACATACACATTCAGCAGTATTCATGATCATAAATCTAACCTATGGTTATGTCATTTGCAGGGTACAAAGTTCACCCTTATGTGAAAAAGGATATGATGAACCGGTTCCTCAAATTCAAGAGGAGAAGTCTTGCAATTTAAATTTGAATTCAATATTCGAATGTACCATCTGATTTTACATGAAATGTTGAGATTAGAGGTTAGAAGCAACTCTGACCTCCTTATCCTTCTATGTGTGAGTTGGCAGATCGATATGAACTTGAAAGACATGTAGGCTGAGAGAACCAGCCAAAGTAATAGTATTCCTTGACAAGCAAATGACATCATCTCTTTTAACTTCATAATCCGGTAAGTCTTACAATATAGCCATCTAAAAATGTCTAAACTTTAATATAGAGACATTTATTTGTAAGCTTTTTATTTTATTTATACCTAAAGCCTAACTGATGTTCTGTCACTACTACCAGTTATTGCCCAACAAATATACTATGAGCAATCGATCTATGCAAAATTCCAATTCGATGAAGAACTGGGACATATCAAAGAATTGGGATTCTAAAGCATCAAGCAGTGAGAGAGCTCACGAATTTGGAGGGCTCTTCTCCTCGAGAAGAAGATGCCTCAAATGTATCTTTGGGGACGGAAGTGGAGAGAGATCTCATGGCAGTGTTTGCTCTTTAGTTGCTGACGGAGACAGAGATGAATGCAATTGTGAAAAAAAAAATGTATTGACATAGTTATATGGATTATATAGCATAATCAATAATATCCAAAAAGCTTACAAATATATGTATAGAATCAAATCAAATTAAGAAGTAGCAAACTCAATGAGAAAAAGAGTTCTTACACAATCGGAACTAGAAACTAAGGATTAACANCTGATTTTACATGAAATGTTGAGATTAGAGGTTAGAAGCAACTCTGACCTCCTTATCCTTCTATGTGTGAGTTGGCAGATCGATATGAACTTGAAAGACATGTACGCTGAGAGAACCAGCCAAAGTAATAGTATTACTTGACAAGCAAATGACATCATCTCTTTTAACTTCATAACACGGTAAGTCTTACAATATAGCCATCTAAAAATGTCTAAACTTTAATTAGAGAAACCATCAGACATTTATTTGTAAGCTTTTTATTTTATTTATACTAAAGCCTAACTGATGTTCTGTCACTACTACCAGTTATTGCCCAACAAATATACTATGAGCAATCGATCTATGCAAAATTTCAATTCGATGAAGAACTGGGACATATCAAAGAATTGGGATTCTAAAGCATCAAGCAGTGAGAGAGCTCACGAATTTGGAGGGCTCTTCTCCTCGAGAAGAAGATGCCTCAAATGTATCTTTGGGGACGGAAGTGGAGAGAGATCTCATGGCAGTGTTTGCTCTTTAGTTGCTGACGGAGACAGAGATGAATGCAATTGTGAAAAAAAAAATGTATTGACATAGTTATATGGATTATATAGCATAATCAATAATATCCAAAAAGCTTACAAATATATGTATAGAATCAAATCAAATTAAGAAGTAGCAAACTCAATGAGAAAAAGAGTTCTTACACAATCGGAACTAGAAACTAAGGATTAACATTGAAGATATAAAGAGTAGCTCTTTCCATTCTGGTAACCATTCGTGATGAGATGAGACAAAATCGGAGGCATAGAATCGTTATGTATAACATACATGATTGGATGAAGAGAACATGATTGGTTGATCCAGTGGAGGAAGGTGGTTAGAAACGGCATGTTGGTAGAAACGAAGAAGATTGGTAAGGGACCAATTTTGATGGTCACGGGGGAGGAACCGAGGAAGAGAGGAGGAGGAGGAGGAACCGAGGAAAAGGACTTTATAATGAATTTAGGTTATGTCTCTGTTCTGCTGATTTTTTGTTTTGCCCCAACTTAAAAATAATAACAAATCTTATTATAGTCATACAAATTATATGACTATAGTATGTAACCCATGTAGAAAAATTGTTTTCTGCTGTACCTTGATCATATTTAATTGTTTTATCTTTTAGATTTACAAATATTATTGTTAAAAATACGTATTATGACACCAAATTAGATTACAAGTATATTGTTAAATAATACTTATTATTATTCATGTTTGTTAAAAAAACGTAATATTATTCAATCTTAGACTAAAAATATTTATAAGTGTTGAAATAATAGTCAAAAAGGAAAAGATTTTTATGTTTAAAATTATTTCTTATTAATACTAGTTTTTTGCTTTAACTATATATATTATATAAATTATAAAGGTGATACCTTTCAAACAAAACCAGAGATAGTGATTTAGTAAGATTTCTATAATCCTATAAACACAAGTAGAGCAGATACGGACATACTATATAGTATATACTACAATAGGATAGTTTTCTGCGGGTGACATTTTTTCTAATTTATTGTAGGACTAATCAAGCATGCATGGTTGAAATTATTAAACTAATACTAAAATTATGAACTTATTTTATATATTATATATTTCTAATAATAATTTGGAATTAATTGACATATAGATTATATCCATATTTACTATACGAATTACAAAATATACCGACCTACAAAGAAGAAACAATACTACACAAGAAAAATAAATTGAAACACAATAAAAATAAGAAAATGTATTAAAACACAATACGGTGTTCAAAAA
>NC_025690.1:23268397-23269892 GCF_000633955.1 Camelina sativa
GTAAACCAACACTAAAATTATGAAATTATTTTAGATATTGTATATTTCTAATAATAGTTTGGAATTAATTAAGATATAGATTATATCCATATTTACTATACGAACTACGAAGTATACCGACCTACAAAGAAGAAACAATACTATACAATAAAAATAAATTAAAACATTGTATTTTTGTTTTTTTTTTGTTTGCTATTACTTGATAGGATTTGCTATTACTTGCTAGGATTCATGTGGTATACCGACTAGGATGAGAGACGAAGAAGCTCTCTACAACGCACTGTCATTGCTACCCTTATTTTTAAAACGGGTTAAATACGAATAAAGAGTATGTGATGTAAACTACTACACCTACAAATCATCTTAGTATAAATTAACACATTTAGTTTGATATAAACTAAAAATCATTTCGGCACCGCGGGTTAAAACCTATATTACATTAATAAGCTTATATATTATATCTGACATGCACAAACAATACATATATATTTGTTTTTGTACATTTAATTTATAGCCTAATTTGTAAAACATAATTAAGCTTCATCCCACGGTACACCACTTTTACCCCTTTGTACATAACAAATAATGTATTATCATAAATTATTATTACATACCCTAAATAAGTTAAATAATGTGCAAAGGTGACCAATTAATCTTCCTTATTATATCAAAGGTGACCAATATCACACAAAAAAATATTGTTAAAAGTGAGTGACACTGCTTCTCAAATGGTTAAATTCTCTTGTATGGCTATGAACGATCCGACAATGTTGCCTCCGACGTCCGGGAACGTCTCACTCCCGGGAAGTGGTCGGACTTTGCCTTTCCGATCTACTTCCACTGGATACTTTAACAAATGTCCTCTCATGTCTGACACTTCTTCAGCTGCAAACTGGCTCCAGTTCCTCTCTCCCATTGTTCTAACTTTTCTTACACATTCTATACTCTCTGGTTGAGTGAAACAGTCATCTAATGTTGCCATATGCTCTGCCCAAAGCGACATTCTGTATCCATAGATCTGCAGAGGAAACAAGAAAAAAACCCCAATGATCCAAATTCTAGAACTGGAATATGAACTCGTAGTTTGGTTTATCTTTGCATGGTTATAGGGATTTACCTGACCCCGGGGACCGGAATGTTTCCTTGCCCATGTATGTTGAGGCTGGTAAGCTCCCATTGCAATCTCTGTATCTCTTGTGCCTTCCATTGATCGTTGGTTTATATTTGCAGACCCAATTACTACGTATTCATCATCAACTACCATCCCTTTAGAGTGAACATAGATCATAAATCTTCTGCTTTTCCTACTCAATGCCTGCAACACCATCGGGACTCCTCGTTTCAGCAACATGAGAAAGTTAAGCAGCAGGCATCGGCGTTTAGTTACCTGAGGAGTGTTTGCGTTGCTTGGACTCCCTGTTCCTGAGTTATCGATTCCATCCACCATTTCTCTGTTCCCAAGACAGAAGAAATTGAGGTAATCTTGTGGGCAGAA
>NC_025690.1:23271622-23274095 GCF_000633955.1 Camelina sativa
AACGCCTTGTAGATAGTCTCATACATCATCTGCATTGTCTTGTGCTGCAACGATGATAACACTGACATTCAGTTTCATAA
Organism: Camelina sativa; assembly: GCF_000633955.1. NCBI lineage: Eukaryota > Viridiplantae > Streptophyta > Magnoliopsida > Brassicales > Brassicaceae > Camelina > Camelina sativa. The sequence continues at coordinate 23,271,703 of NC_025690.1, forward strand.
TCTCCAAATACCCAGACAGAACTCATGTAAGAAACATAAATATTACATGCAACTTCTAAATCGTTTAACTATATTAATGATGTATGATGAATCCATCATGAGTTAAGAACATACACTATCAAGATTATCCCTACTAGTTTCTACTTAGTTTTGTGATTTCTAATTTCTGATTGAGAAATGTAAGGAAGAATTTGGCTTAGAAAACCACGCCACGAGTTTTTGATTTAGAAATACCTGCCAATATAGAATCCTCTGGGTAGCAGCACCGGTTGGAACACCTTCTGGCCACATTGGAATGACAATATATGCAGCAAAGCGTTCATTTGCCCTGATCTTTTCAGCTATCTTCAACGCAATTTCCATAGGAATCAAATTATTCGCACCTACACACCAACATTGTATAGCAATATTAAGAGCCAATGCAACTCAAATAGAATCTGAAACAAATAATAAACCTAAAACTAGCACAAAGTAAAGAAGTAGGAGGTCATGGTTGACAAAAATAATTCAATAGATATCATAATAACTAGGACACTGTTTAAGATATATACACAAAACTGCCTGATGCCTTTATCTTAGGACAAAAATTTATAAGTGTACGAGCAAACTTAAATTTCTTGTATTCTTGAAATAAAGGAGCAGAGACATATAACCAAACCTATGTCCTTATGCGCATTCCAGTTGTAGGATGACCCAATGAAATACTGATTCTCAATATAAATGAAGTGTTGGGCAGCACGAATGGCTTTGAAATACGCTGTGTGTATGCTCATATCAATCAGCACGTTTTTCCCACACACCAAGTTCTATCCAAAACAAAAATCTTTTCATGGATTAGTTTTCTGACACCGAAACATAATGATAGCTAAAGATTCCTTTGCTTTTTCAAGTCACCTTGCACGTAGCATCTTTTGGATCCTTTGGGAAACCTTTCACAGAGTTTGAGTCGATTGAACGGAAAATCTGTACCAAACCCGAAACACATCAGCTTTCTTGCGTAATATGAACGGCAATTATATTTCTACTATAAAGAAATAGTTGTCCAGGACAATATTTCGGATCAAATTTCAAACTCTGCGTGATCTATTATAATATGACACCTTTCACCAACTCTAAAGAATAGTCTCAACCAAACCTCTATATAAAGGCTATCCAGAAGGATCCCTTTCATATCAATGGCTAGAGATTAAGAGAAGAATCGAGTACTAGGAAATTGGTGTCAGACGATATGTTGCTAAATGAGTCTAGGCACTAATTAGCAAATGTTCATCAAGTATTTTTCTTCATCTCTAACTAGCATGCAATGCTAAAGAGTGGCGTAAGATCTAAATCATGGCTTCATAAAATGCTCAATCACTACGGTCTTCTTCCAGACCAGTAACAGTTTTGATGTTATTACCTGAACATGCCAAGCCTCAGGATCGTTCTCACTAACAGTAGGAGTATCAGAAACACCTAATATATCTGGAATCCTATCGATCCTTAACAACGCATCGTCATAGGAAGTCTTAAACTTCTTGATCCCGCTAGGCTTCGCAGCTTTCAACCATCTCTCCTCGAAGTTGGTCAGTACATCATACGCAGCTGGGCCATCGATCTTACTGTGTAAGTCATGCCAAGGCTCTCTTGGACATCCTGAAAGGTTTCCCTGTCGAAATAACAACATTTTTTAGAACACAAATTAAGGTGTTAGCCCATTACCAGATCGTTATCAATGTCAGAGCTCAACAAATGGCAAATAAAACTGGAAAACTTTGGAAGACAAGATCTCTACAAAAAAAAATCACGGCTACTGAAATAATTATTAAATCGCTATTTGTTTGCATAATTTAGTTAAACAAAAAAAATGAAGCCAGAACAAAGACTAAATAAATCAATGTCAAACAATACCATTTAAACAAGTTAAATATCATATTGCAGAAAAAGAACAAATATGGCTCCTAGCTACCGTTCAAGGTAATCGCTTACTAAGTATTGACAAGAAAGCTACGTAGTCTTAAGAAACTGTACCGTAAAAGTGGGGTTGTGAAAATCATCTTTATGGAGTGTCTGTAGTGTCCTGAACAACGGATGTTGAGGAGTGTCATATCGGCCATCACACAGATCAAGACCACCAACAAAAGCTACAATTTTCCTTCTGTTACCACCAGCATCGGCATCAACTATTACGTTCTTTTGGTGATGTGTATAGATTGTCCCAACTTCCTGATAGACTAAAAATTAATTAGAAGCCGGATACCTAGTTCAAAAAAAAGAGGATAAAGGAAGTGCCACTTTACCCTCTGCTTGACCCAACTATGTCGCTTTCCAGCATTTCGGGGGCAGAGCAGGACTTGAACTGAGGAGTGCTTGAAAAAACGCCGTGTCTCCTCATCATGGGTTGCCATAACTCC
>NC_025690.1:23274228-23276694 GCF_000633955.1 Camelina sativa
CCTAATATATCTGGAATCCTATCGATCCTTAACAACGCATCGTCATAGGAAGTCTTAAACTTCTTGATCCCGCTAGGCTTCGCAGCTTTCAACCATCTCTCCTCGAAGTTGGTCAGTACATCATACGCAGCTGGGCCATCGATCTTACTGTGTAAGTCATGCCAAGGCTCTCTTGGACATCCTGAAAGGTTTCCCTGTCGAAATAACAACATTTTTTAGAACACAAATTAAGGTGTTAGCCCATTACCAGATCGTTATCAATGTCAGAGCTCAACAAATGGCAAATAAAACTGGAAAACTTTGGAAGACAAGATCTCTACAAAAAAAAATCACGGCTACTGAAATAATTATTAAATCGCTATTTGTTTGCATAATTTAGTTAAACAAAAAAAATGAAGCCAGAACAAAGACTAAATAAATCAATGTCAAACAATACCATTTAAACAAGTTAAATATCATATTGCAGAAAAAGAACAAATATGGCTCCTAGCTACCGTTCAAGGTAATCGCTTACTAAGTATTGACAAGAAAGCTACGTAGTCTTAAGAAACTGTACCGTAAAAGTGGGGTTGTGAAAATCATCTTTATGGAGTGTCTGTAGTGTCCTGAACAACGGATGTTGAGGAGTGTCATATCGGCCATCACACAGATCAAGACCACCAACAAAAGCTACAATTTTCCTTCTGTTACCACCAGCATCGGCATCAACTATTACGTTCTTTTGGTGATGTGTGTAGATTGTCCCAACTTCCTGATAGACTAAAAATTAATTAGAAGCCGGATACCTAGTTCAAAAAAAAGAGGATAAAGGAAGTGCCACTTTACCCTCTGCTTGACCCAACTATGTCGCTTTCCAGCATTTCGTGGGCAGAGCAGGACTTGAACTGAGGAGTGCTTGAAAAAACGCCGTGTCTCCTCATCATGGGTTGCCATAACTCCATCCTGTTCAGGTAAACAAGTTGAGTCAAAAGTTCAAATTAATATGAGACACCAGATATTTGACAAGCCCTGCCAAATAGACTAAATACATATCTCATTATGAAGTAGTAGTTACTACATGAATAAGGCTTCTCCAATCTATATAATACTGAATTTCAATTTTATATGGCTTAATGAGTTAGAAGAAAACTTGTTACTATAAAAATGAAGAAATATCATGAAACCAAAGCAATCGATTAATGAAACTCTAAATATATTCCGACTTCCACACACTAAATATGATATAGAATACAGTATATTATCATAAAATAAAGAACACAAACAAATAGCAAGTGTAGTAGAAACCAGAGGGTGTGTGTAACTTACTGTTTTATAACCCAAGATGCTACGTGAAGTTGGGTCATCCCAAATCAAAAGCAGGACTCTCACGCCTTCTTGGGACTTTGATCTTAGGAGCTCCCCAAGTGTACATTCTGATGCCGGACCTACTTTATCACGAACCAGCCTAACTTTGTGCCACACTGACCAACCTGTGATATAAATTAATCGCCTCGCCTGGCGTATGGCATCAAACATATCATGCCAACACTTGCCATGTTCGTAAGACATTCCATTGTCCAGTCTTATACCCGGGAGCATCCCTTCTGGGACATGTGCATCTTGATACAATCTCACAGTTCCGCCTTTTCTAAGTGGAAAGTATGTTCCAGGTACCCCCTGGTAATCAGGACCTGCCCCAACTCCATGATGATAAACACTGAGTTTGTCCATAGGAGTATACTGAATCGATAATGATAAATTTGCCCCTGGTTTACAAGGCTTCCCATTACTGTTTAGAATCGGGTAAGTTCCTTCAATTTTTGCACCAGAGTATATCTGTTCAACTGGGATAGTAACTAGCCCTATAAGCTGTGAACCCACAACATCACTGTCTTTAACAACAAAATGAACCTCTGCAGCATGATGAGCAACAGGAACATAAAAATGTTGCATCCAAACAGGATTTTCACTGTTGCTCATGACATATGTTCTTCCAATCACAGCACCTGCAACTGATACAGAAACATAAGGATCACTGGTAATCTTACTGCTAAGCTGCCCTTCAATTTTTCCTGGCAATCTTCCAAACATATCACCCAGTGTCTTATGGAACATATCCATGTTTGGGAGATTCTTTGCATGATAGATCCAAATATCCAAATTCCCATGCAACAAAAGAACCTTCAATGATCCTTTACCAAACAGAGTCATCTGCATATCCGCACTATGAGGCGATTCAGATGATCCATAGATAGGAGAATAAGAGCTAGACGAATCTACTCGCCCTAAGTGTGGCAAATGAGAGTTATTTGGAAATGAGCTGTTAGGGTAACCATACAAATCACCAGGGCGACTTTGCCAAGAGTTGGAAGGGAGGGAGGATAATTGTGGAACAGAGGGCGCTGGTTGGTTATTATTAGAAATGTGCATACCACTGAGAAGTTCATCCACAGGAGGATAAGAAGATCCAGAATTGCTTACATTATC
>NC_025690.1:23278222-23282593 GCF_000633955.1 Camelina sativa
CCATGTTCGTAAGACATTCCATTGTCCAGTCTTATACCCGGGAGCATCCCTTCTGGGACATGTGCATCTTGATACAATCTCACAGTTCCGCCTTTTCTAAGTGGAAAGTATGTTCCAGGTACCCCCTGGTAATCAGGACCTGCCCCAACTCCATGATGATAAACACTGAGTTTGTCCATAGGAGTATACTGAATCGATAATGATAAATTTGCCCCTGGTTTACAAGGCTTCCCATTACTGTTTAGAATCGGGTAAGTTCCTTCAATTTTTGCACCAGAGTATATCTGTTCAACTGGGATAGTAACTAGCCCTATAAGCTGTGAACCCACAACATCACTGTCTTTAACAACAAAATGAACCTCTGCAGCATGATGAGCAACAGGAACATAAAAATGTTGCATCCAAACAGGATTTTCACTGTTGCTCATGACATATGTTCTTCCAATCACAGCACCTGCGACTGATACAGAAACATAAGGATCACTGGTAATCTTACTGCTAAGCTGCCCTTCAATTTTTCCTGGCAATCTTCCAAACATATCACCAAGTGTCTTATGAAACATATCCATGTTTGGGAGATTCTTTGCATGATAGATCCAAATATCCAAATTCCCATGCAACAATAGAACCTTCAATGATCCTTTACCAAACAGAGTCATCTGCATATCCCCACTATGAGGCGATTCAGATGATCCATAGATAGGAGAATAAGAGCTAGACGAATCTACTCGCCCTAAGTGTGGCAAATGAGAGTTATTTGGAAATGAGCTGTTAGGGTAACCATACAAATCACCAGGGCGACTTTGCCAAGAGTTGGAAGGGAGGGAGGATAATTGTGGAACAGAGGGCGCTGGTTGGTTATTATTAGAAATGTGCATACCACTGAGAAGTTCATCCACAGGAGGATAAGAAGATCCAGAATTGCTTACATTATCAGGAGCTGTTCCTACAGAACCAAGACAGTCTTGCCTACGGTATTCTGGATAGCCCTGAGTTTGCTGAGGAGGAGGAGTCTCTTGGGGTTTAGTTTCAGGTGGAGGAGGGTATTGCGGTGACTCTTGATACGAATAGTGAGGAGGCGGACCATAAGTGCTAAAGTTAGCTTGCGGTCGAGGATAAGGGTAAGGAGAAGGTTGTTGTTGTTGTTGTTGGTAGTCGAAAGAGTGTCGGTGATACTCAGGGGGACCGGGATGAGATGAAGATTGTTGTGGGTTGTGGCTATAGTCTAATGGACCAGAATGGGAACCAGAAGGGTGCTGATGAGGCGGCGGTGGTGATGCATACGGTGGTGGTGGGGTTGCATATGGGGGTGGTGGTGGGTAAGGGTAATAAGGAGCATTGTATTGATTGGCAGGGGGTGGTGGTGGGTATGGCTCAGAGCTGGGAGGTCTATAAGGAGCAGGAGCTGGGTATGGGTAAGGGTATGGATACTGACCATAAGGGTATGGATAGCGTGGACCGTGATTCTCCATTAAACAGTTACGCACACATAAGCTACTTACTAATCACAAGTTGAATCCTCTGCATGAAAAGAAGAACAATCAGACAATCAAACAATAAGTGTTGAAATCAAAATAGCTTGGCTTAGATCAAACTGAAGCTAAAACACAATCTAACTTGATTGACGAAGTGCAAATCTACCGTCAAGAAATAGCAAGACTTAAACTTTAACCCACACAATACAATTGTCACATTAGTTTATGAATCCTAAATAAGCTGATCAATGCAAAGACAAGATTCAGAACACAAGATTCAGATCAAAGCCCCCCTCAAACAAAACTATATATATTTTTTTTATCAATTCTTATAGCTCATGATCTTATCTCGATTCAGAACAAACCTGATTTAAGAACCAGAGATACTAAAAAAAAAAAGCCAAATTTGAAGAAAAATCAAAGAGAGAGAGAAGGAAGAAGGTTTTACAGCGGAAGAAAAATTTAGAGGCGTGTGTGGCGTTGGAGAGCTAAAGAAACGCGGATTCAGACGACGCGGACGAAGAAGAAGAAGAAGAAGAAGAAGGAGAATCAAATCAAAAGAGATTGAGAGAGAAGAAAAGGAAACGCAGTATCTCAATATTTACCAATTTTGGAATTATAGACAAAAAGTTTTTGACGTTTGCTTTCAGAATTTAAGATTCACACAAAACTTCGTTACTTTTTATTTCCTAAAATCAACCCATTATCCAAAAATGAATAATTATTTCTTGTTTGTATGAGTTTTCAGATTTGTATTCTTTTAACAAACTTTTTTAGATCAGATTTTTACTCTGTCAAAAAAAAATTCAAAAAGGATCAGATTTTTTCACTACTAATAAATCAGGAAAAAAAAATTAAAAAGATTCGTCGCCTGAGAGATTCGAACTCTCGCGGGGAGACCCCATTTACTTAGCAGGCAAACGCCTTAGCCACTCGGCCAAAGCGACGTTTTTATTCTTAATTATTATATTCCATAAATAATTTAAAACTCTCAACCAAACCAGTGAGCTTGCAATAAAGCCAAAACAGATTTTGGGACACACATCAATCGTAATGTAAGCAATTTTGTATGTATAAACTTATCTATATTATTAATCTTTGGTTCAATTATTATTATCCCTAACCATAACAAAAGAAGCTTCAAAATCCCAAAATCACAAAACAAGAAAAAAAAAACAAAAATAAAGATCATCCTAGCTTCCTCTTTTCTTCTCCTTCATCTTCTAAGCAAATCTCCGTCTCCTCCTTAATGGACGAGATTCTGCACTGTCGACATCAGAGACCCTTGAATTGTTTTCATGTCTTCTCACTGGTGAAGAAGTCGAAACACTCACCATTGAATCTATCTCAGCTGCTGTATCAACTTGGCTCTCCGAGTTCATTACACCTATTATGCTCGAGAACGAGTCCCTGTCCTCAACACCACCAACAGGATTATTGATGTTTCGCTCTTGGATCCTCCCCATTGCGTGTGTTATCAAATAAGCATCCACTAATCTTTCAGCAGCGGTCAAAGTAAACGAAGACATCCTCGCTGGTCTCTGTGCCCACTGTCTCCGGTTTGACAAAGCACGGGAGGACCTCACTTCGTGTTCAGGGGAATTGTTCGAGATCAGATCAATATCATCTGATGGTGCAGCAACCAATGCTTCACCAGGCTGGTTCTGCTCTGCTCTAACTCCCCTCGAAGTCATAAACCGGTTAAGAAATGGTCTGGCGCGTCTTTCTCCTGTACTAGATTCCCTTTCAAGCCTTTCCTGTAAATGTCTAATCATTTCAGTTGGTATATAACCTGACCTGTTAAGTGTATTTCTCAAACTCTCCACACGCCGCGCTTGTGGTCTCGAAGGGATCTTGGTATTTGAAACCTCTTCGGATTCTCTTTTGTGTTTCCCACGTCCATAGATTGGAGTCACGGTTTTCACAGATATCTCACCTTTGCAAACCGGACATTCCTTTGCCTCTGAAGTATGTAGCCACTGGTAGAGGCAAGACCAACAGTAAAGGTGGCCACAATTAGTGACAACTGGATCCTTGGACAAATCCAAACATATGTAACAATCAAAGAAGCTCCCATCGCTGTCAACGCTCTTCTCAACATCCCTTTTCTCTTCTGTTACATTGTCTTCTTCCATGACTTTGTTCCCATTCTCACACTTTTTCGAGTCCTCCTCGCTACTAACTCTCTCTCCACCAGCTATGCTTCCCTCACCAGCTGGCAAATCAGCTCCATTACCAGAAGGGATCAACAACTGACTCAATTCTATCGAGGGGCTATCTGTTTCAGCAAGAGCCGAAAGCATACCAGTCGTTCTGAAACGTGACCTGTACCGACTTCTAAACCTTCTAAAATTTTCCAATTCTCCAGCAGCAGGCCCATTACCCCAATCAGATCTAGCATAACTTGTTGCTGGCTCGAGACCTAACTCAGGGTCAGGACCAAGGTTCAAATCCAAGTTCACAGTGCTAGATATCTCCTCAGCNAAAAAAAAAAAAAAAAAAAAAAAAAACAGACTCCTCTGAATCTCTGAATCTTTGTTTATCCTGCTTACAAAGAAACCATAATCAAACCTTAGATTTGAAGAATAAAACAATGCATGAAAAAACCAAACAAGTTTAACACACAAAACCATAAACATATGGATACAACTAACCATTGCTATTACCATTAAACTCAACAATTTCAAACTATGTTAGCTTATATATATTACCACTGTCCCTCGATAATATAAAAAGAACAAATTTTAAACTCAGCAGAAGAAAACAAGAGATGATTTACCTAAAAGAAAATTTCCAGAACCCAGTGTTTGTGAATTCTCCATTAGACCTTTATTCCATTACAGAGCCCTACACTGAATCTCCAAAGTAACCACCCCAATCTGAAACCCTATAAAAT
>NC_025690.1:23282617-23303226 GCF_000633955.1 Camelina sativa
CCCCCCCCCCCCCCAAAATCTCCAAAGCTAATGCCTTTAATCCAAAATTGAGGAAGATTGTGCAAGAAAACGTAAGAGCTGAGAGGCTGAATGAACAATCATGAACACGAACACGATAAAAGAAGAGAATTGGGTGACGAACAGCTCTGGAGAGGTTACTGGAGCTCCGATTTGTCAAATGGGGTTCACCTTCAAAACAAAAGGGTACGATCAAAATCTTTTCAATCAGACGAGGGGAGAGCGGGGACACAATCCCCTGTGTTCCGGTGTACACTAATATATATACACGGCGAAGATAAACATTTCCCTGTGACCGGGGACGGCCACGATTAGTTGACAGGCATAATTTTTTTTGGCTATTTTATTTATTTTTATTTCCTTTATTTTTCTTACCTAAAAATTCTTAATAATGATCAGATCTATTTATATTTTGGTAAAAGATATAATTAGTTTTCAGAATTAAGTTAAATTACACATCTATACCTAACACAAATTTCATAATTGGAAATTCAAGATATGAGATAACCACAAGATAACACACATGGAATACCGAAAATTTGTGTTGTTTAATTAACATTATCATAAAACATTACATAAATTAATTATTTACTAACAAAAAAAATAATACTAATTAGCATCATGGTTATTGATATCTACAGTAGCTTTTCATGAATGTGAAGTTTGATTAGTAGCAATTTTTTGTATAAAATATAAAATATAAAATCTAAACTTGGTTTCTTTAGTGGTAGACTGCATTGAGGTCAGTTTACTCATGATTCTGGTTTATATAAGATATCTGAGATTAATCGATATCTTAATTTGTATTCTCTCACATTTTCCCCATATTATAATTTTTGCATATAAAATACGAAACATCATTTTCCATAAAATAATTTTTATGTGAAGTATGGATTAAGTGGATTTTTTTTTTCTACAATGGGTGACACACTGACATAACACCAGCTCTAACCAAGAACGAATTTCTCGACTACTAAAATTAGGGTATTTCTGATAATTATAACATGAACTAATGAGTCTAATGTTAACAAATAGTATATTCTTATCGTAATATAAGTAATAATTTTCTTATATACGTACATCGAATCAAATCTCTAAAAGCGATATAATTTTTAACTTTTTTTAATCTATATACCATTTAAATATACACAATGTACAGTTCTGAAGAGTATTTTCACAACGGACAAATTTCGACTTATGCTACAAAAAAAAAACAGGATAGACCGTTTTACCGATAGTACATGAATCATCAGGATTGACAACTTCACATTCAACACATTCAACACAGACTTACGATTATGAATGGAAAGAGTAAGTTACTGAACAAGGTGTACATGTTAACACACTTGAAGCTAAATTCATATCATCCTACACTTGTAGACGATTATAAAAAGAAGAAGAAGAAGATGATGAAGAAAAAAACTATTAGCCGTTTTTTGGCTTAATGTGACGTGCCAGCCCATTCCCACCTATATATTTCAATTGGGGAGAGAGTGCAAGTGCAACATTGTCGTTCCTCTCTATTATTTTTAATTTTTAATAACAATTATTGCTAACTTTTCGTTATACTACAAAATTGACAGGATAAACAAATGTTAACAGGTTTCACATGACAAAAAGACACATCATATATGCTTTATAATAAGGAGAATTATGAGAAGAAAGAGGGGTGCAAAAGAGAAGGAATGAAACATATGGGGTCGTTTAATGAACTTACCAGATGTGTTAACAAAAGAAACAAAAAGACCCACCAACGAAAGCCTCAAAAATAAAACTTCTTCTCCTCTCCATCAGTCTCTCACCCACTCTCTCTCTCTCTCTCTCTCTCTTTCGTCCAAGCTGGCAACGTTGGGCTACCTCTTCTCCCGGTTTCCTGCACGTGCGCCATCCACTCTCCACGTGCCTCCCTCCTATAATTCTCCCCTCACTCAACAACGCAAATCACACACCTCAGTTTCAAGAAAATTCATACATCTATATCATAGCGTTGGTTACCAATGTCTTTGTTTGCATCTTTAGCCCTCTTTCTACCACTTTTCTTAAAACTATTTTCATTGTTCAAATGTTATATATACATATCTAACATTACCAATAAATATACAAACATTTTGTTTTACAAATATAAGCGTACATGATCATGAGTTCATTAGATTAGATTAATGATATGAGTATCTGACGACTGACATTATACATATCTAATATGGTTTAAAAGCTGGAACGGGTCATTAATCCAAATTATATCCACAATGTTTTCAAAGATATGATTATGTAATATATGTATGCCTCTATATAAATTACTCATCATTTATCCAATTACAATATCAAAAACTCTATTTTTTTTTAAATTTGAATCGGCAGCATGATCGTTTAATGTGTTGTCTATCGCAAAAAAAAAAAATTGAAATTTAGACAATATTCAATATAAACACATATTGTTTTTTACTTTATATCTTATCTTTATTTTTATATTTTTTAAAAATTATTCGTTTATCATTTAATTTTGAAAATATAATCTTACCGTTTTGTATCATTATTCAAATACGACCAATTTAAAATAATTACTATTCGAATACATGTAATTAAAAATAAATTTTACCGTTTTGTATTACCAATTAAGTTTAAAATAGTCTTTGCCAATTGGTATCACCAGTTTTTTTTTTTTTTGGTGTGATTGGTATCACCATTTTACAATTTAAAGTAATTTAACCTTTTATACTACTTGTAAAAAAATAAATAAAAAACCTCTTAAAATCTTTTTGTTTTGAAATTATACTAGTCTCAGTCATTTTCCTACGTGGGCGCTTGCTCACTCAAATTCAATTTACTACGAACTTGCTTTTTGGGTGCAACGAAATAAAGAAAAAAAAAATTAGAGATAGAGAGAGAAAAAGAGAGTAAATGAGCATCTCACCACAACAAACAAAGATCACAACACAACACACCACAAAGCCAATAAGCCACATTGCTTTCTTTATTTTCCCCCAAGTCCGTGTAATAATAAAAACATAAACAAAAACAAAAACAAAAAAGAAGATTAAACTCTTTTGTTCCTTGTTTATATATCTCCTCCATCTGGGTTTGTCTACTACAGTCCCTTCTTTGGTGCAAAGATCCTAAAAAAAAAAAAAAAAAAAGATTTGAAGAGCAGAGAGATAGCAGCAGCAGAGAAGAAAAAAAGGAAGAATCTTTCTTTTCTATTTTAGCTATATATCTGTCTGCTCTCGCCGATGAGGATCCGGAAACGACAAGTCCCTCTTCCTCTTTCGTCTCTGTTACCAGTTCCTCTCTCAGATCTCTACTTTAACCGCTCACCGACGGCCACCGCGAGATACTTCCTCGGTGGTTACAGAGACGGAGACGGGGCTTTTGCTTCTTTTCAGCTTTCGCCACCGTCGCCGGTTTCTGATCGGAGAAAGAAGAAGAAGAAGAAGGAGGACAAACCTCTGGTGAGCCTCTTTTTAGTATATACGTATACAGACCCAATTGAGATACTTCCAATTTTTTTTATAAAGTTTGGATTTTTTTGTTTTTTTGGGTGCAAGTTTGTGTTTGTATGACGACCGTACTTGACTCTATCTCTCTTTTTTTTTTTTTTTCTTACAATTAATTATTGTTTTGCACCACCATCAAGAATAATTGTTCTTCATTTGCAGATCTTTATTAAGGAATGTTCAATTGCTTATCTTTGTTTATCTTTTGTTTTCCTATAAAAAGGATGATGATGATAATGGTGATGTAGACGTTAAGAGTCGTACCGATGCATCGGGCAGGTATGTGAATTCGAGAATGATTTCTTCTTTACACAATTCATTCTCTTCTCTGACTGATGATATATATTACTTTGCGTGGTGTAGTTCTACTAACTCGAAATTACAAATATTTGGTTTTCGTTTCTTATAAAAAGATCCAACCTTTGGCAAAAAAAATACCAAACTGATGGATAAAACTGGATCAAAATCAAAACTTTCATGGTTTTAACAACTACAAAAGCTTTTGTTTTGCTGATGATTGATTATAATGGTCAAGTTAGATTTTAATCTGAAAGTTATATAAGAGTTTCTTTATGGTTTTGTTATCGTCACACTGTTAACATTTTGAGGGAATACATTGATGGAGTAGTTAGGGAGAGGAGTAACACAATAATACTCATCTAAACATGCACCCCTCATGACGGTGCACATTAGCAATGTGATACTCTTATATACCAATGGTCCCCATTTCGACCCTTACCCTTGTGTGCTCTATTATTATCTTGCAACCTTAGATGGATCGCTTTCATCTCTTCTTTTTTTTTGTATACAAAATCTGATTTAACTTCTTCTTTCCTTCTAACAATATCACAGCAAGAACGTTCGTTCCCGAGGAGAATCCGACTCTTCAACTCAAGGTACACATATATATATATATAGAGCTTCTTGATCGATATATGTTTTTTTGTTGGTGAACTTGTTCTTTGGTTGCACCATTTCACTATATAGTGTGTATATATGATATAGTTATCGAGAAGAATGAGAAGGTTATTACTTTGAGGAAGAGAAGAGGCTTTATAAACTTTGAGGATTACGAAGATGAAGATGAAGAAGAAGAAGAAGCTAGAGGCGGTGGAGGCGGTAGTAAAGGGAAGAAGAAAGGGAAAAAGAGCGGTGGTGGATTAGAGGAAGGATCGCGGTGCAGCCGCGTTAACGGTAGAGGATGGAGATGTTGTCAGCAAACGCTTGTTGGGTATTCTCTTTGTGAGCATCATCTCGGTAAAGGTAGGGTGAGGAGCACGAACAAGAGCGGTGGTGGTCGTGGGGGAGAGAAAAAATCTGTGGTGGTGGAAGTGAAGAAGAAGAGAGTGAAGCTTGGGATGGTAAAGGCACGTTCAATAAGTAGTTTGCTCGGACAAACCAGCACTAGTGGTGGTAAAGCTGCTGATGTTGAGAGTGAGATAAGTGCACCTGCTGATCATCAGTTTGCTGTTTATGATAAGTAAGTCTGTTGATCAGCATTTGCATGTATATGGGATATGTATGTGTTATTGTTTATGTACATGATGATAGCTCTATGTAATTGGGTTTGAGAACATGTGTGTGTAGATTGATCGAGGACTTAACTGGTGTTTGCTCTTGCAGCTTATATATTGGTGAATGTTTCCTAGTTTCGATTGTGTTTTTTGTTTTAAGTTTAAGCAGTTGAACTTTGGCTGGATAAATGAAATATGGAATACGACTATAGAATAAGATAATTCTAAAAATTGTATTCAATCTGTTTTTCAGTAAGTTAGTTACTAGTTACTGACTTACTGTAAACTAATAGTAGTACTAAATTATTGATGTCTCAAATTTTTTTAGCAAAATCATGTGAACTGTTTTTCTACATAATGTTCACTGCAACTGATGCAAAATAAATGAAACCCAACGGGAATTTATTTCAGTTGTCAACAATAATTCTTTACCATATTTGGAAGTTTGGAAAACTAGTTGCACCCTTGGTTCGATACGCTATACTTCTACTACTACTACTTTGGAAAACTAGTTGCACCCTTGGTTCGTTACGCTATACTTCTACTACGACTAGTTGATGCACAAATCTAGTTAATTCTCGGTCGGGTGTGAGTCGGTGTGACCGTGTGAGGTGACGTAGAAACGAAGAAAATACGTCATAGTTTTATTTATGAGAAACGTTGTTCAAACGAGAGAAAATGAGTGACGTGATTTTTAATTAGACCTCGCCTGGCTATGGAGTGGTTTGGAGCTTCTATTATATGTCTCGTATTAAATTTAATAATATACAAAAATTATAGAAAGTGGTTATAACTCAAATTTGGTGTATGATAATGATGGCTTGTCAATATTATGTATGGTGGGGATAAACTAGTTTTAATTAGGTAGGGCTGTCGTATTATTGATTTTTTTAGACTCGACATATATCTTGTGGATTTCTCCACTTAAAAATTGTGTGTGTTTTTTTAAAAATTTCGATTTTTAGACTATTTAGCTGAAACCACCAATATGAGTAACGTAAACTTAGTTAGTTAAGTAATTGTCCCCGGCAAGGGTTATACTAATATGATTTACTACTTGTGGTGCAACTTTGAGCTCATCTGGTTTGGTGAAGCATTAATGTTATGTTCAATGGTTTACTGATATGATTCACTACTTGCGGTTTGTGGTGCAACTTTGAACTCCATAAGTCTGGTTTGTTGATGCATTAATGTTTTACTGTTCGGATTGCAACTTGGAAAGACGCTACTATAATAATGTCTTGTCTACAAATTTGTGTTTTTGATAGAAAAGGATGTTAGTAAACTTCCAATAATTACAAAGAAGAGCGTGATAAAACAATGGACAGTTAAAGTCTTAAAGAGATACGACGACTTCGATGGTCAACTCTCAAGTAGTTGACTTCTGAAGTTTAACGCTGCTTCCTTTGACTTTCTGTAATTTTCATTATCCTACCAAAAAAAACTAACTACTAATTTCCAATTAAGAAAACAATTTTTTTAAACCAATCAAAACAACTCAGAATTAGGAACAATTCAAAGTCAGAGAAACCTTATATGCATGGATAGACTAGCGTGATCCAAACTCCAAACACACACAAGATTGTTAAATCAAAGAGACAAACTCCAATGGAGTACAAACATTTCAGCCATCCACATACTCTCAAGCTCCAACAGATTCAGACAAATAAAAGCACAGATTCTTCAGTTGTCTGCTCAGGCTGTGAATTAACCATCTCTGATTTCGAAACTGCGTATATCTGTTCAACATGTGAATTCAATCTTCATGAGCAATGTGGTAACGCAGTGCGTGGGATGCAACACCCTTCCCACGCAGGGTTCCACCACTTGACTCTAGTCCCTTATACAACTTACAGCGCCGGTACCTTCCTCTGCAGGGCATGTGGCTGCACTGGAGGTAAAGGGTTCTCTTACTGTTGTCCTTTGTGCGACTTTGACCTCCATGTTCAATGTGCGCATCTGCCTCAGGTCATGGTTCATGAGTCTCATCCTATCCATAGTCTACTTCTCGTCTACAACAGCACTCCTGTTATGTCTTTTACTCAGTTTGGTTTCGGGAATCAGCTTGTCTGCAATATTTGTAACATAGCTATGGATGGTAGGTTTTGGTCTTATAACTGTTATGCTTGTAGTTATCATATTCATGCTTCATGTGCTGTGAATAAGCCTAAGCTAGTGGCTGCTTCTGCTGAGAAGTGTGGGCCGAGTGATGGAGGAAAGATAGCAACCGCTGAATCTGTTCCTGTTCAGGGTTTGGAGACTGTGCAGACGGAACAACGAGTAGCTGCGACAACAGAGCAAGTGGAAGATCCAGCTTTGAGGCAACAGCTTGAACTTCAGAAGCTTCAGCTTGAGCTAGATATGAGTTCTGCTCTGGCAAACATGATGGGTTCCTTCAATCTCAGTTCTTTTGTTTGATGTATCTTTGTGTCGCTGCTATCTTCTTCTTTTCAGTTTGTTTGATTTGATGCATTTACATGTGCCAATATGACCTGGAATTTTCTCTGTTCTTGTGTTCTCTAAAGTACTGAACTTGAATAAGTATCCTATCTTTTGGTCTCCCTTTGTCTCACTGATCAAGACCTTGAAGTAAGTAACAGTAACGAAATAACTTAATTACACAAACATGGATCCAAACCAGAAACAGTAACACTTTGTTCAGCCAGAAACATAAGATTATATTCTGCTTGAAGCAAAGCATTTAAGCAAGAGATTAAGCTCGTTCCTTATCATATCTAGAAAATAAATTAATTCCTGACAAAAACAAAAACATGTAACTTAGTTGTATTGTTCTTAAACAGCTAGCTAGACAAACAAAGTCACAATGGTCAAGTTTCCAAGTAGATGACGTCCTCACTCTCATCCATAGAGTACTTCAAGTCGAAATAGCACTTCTTATCAAACCAAATGTGTGGTACTCCTTTGATTTCAAGCTTTCTCAGGTCATTGCTTCCAATATCGTAACACAAAATATAGAATTGAGAATTCATATTCACCGGTGCCAAGATAACCTTGCCATCTTGAGTTGTACCTTTAACGATCAGAGTAAGGTCATGGACTAGATGCTTTTGACAAGGCTGTAAAAACAGCCTCTTCTTCGACCATATCTTCTCTCCAGCGTCTTTCAATACCCATAAATCCACCAAACCCTTGTCTTCGAGGTGGGTATGATCGAAACAGCTATTTTCCCACCGTACTCGATAAGACCAGCCTTCATCCTAGCTGCAGGCAGAGCCACATCCCCGGCCTCCTGAGGTACTAGGATGGTAGTCAACTCTTCAGACGTAGTGTTGAAACTGACAACAGCACAAGTTTCCATATCAAGCCAAGCCATATAATATACTACCGACCCATTGATAAAGTGTCCTACTGTGGAAGGAGCATGAGGATGGTAGTTTTTGGGGGGAACAACCTTTTTCCACGAACCTCCAGGTTCTAGTACAAAGACCCAATGCTCTGACCTAACATTTCCGAAAAATGCAGAGGATATCGCAACCGTGCAGACTATTTTGTATTGATCGTTAGAAGGATCGTGTCCGATGTAATACCGGGTATCCTTCCTTTGATCACCTTGTTGAGCAATGATGTCGGACTTTATGGCGGGTAAGGTCAAGCGCTGTCTAGTGGAAGGGTTATAGATGCATGCCTTTTTTCTTACAGAGAAACACATCAAGCCACGGACAAGATTTAAGAAATAGCCCCCCATCCCTATGATGCTCAAATCTTGGTCGACCACATAACAAGTGTTGTTGTCTGGAGACGGTGTTGATGATGATATTGATAGCAGCACACGTTTGCCGCCGTCATCCACTAAACACATGTATATATGTGGTTGCTGCTGCCGTGTGACTGTAGTAAATAAACGGTTGCAAAAATATCGACAAAAGATGAGGGATGACCACTGCTTCGAGATGCACTTGTAGCTCACCATGGACTTTGCTGGCAATCTCATAAGAATCTCCATCACAAGATCAATGTTCTCACGAAACTCGGATGGAAACAATGCTAATGAGTTATCTCCTTTTGTATCCAACATCTTCAAAGAGAAGAAAAAAAAAGCAAGCAAGTACAGAAGAATCGATTGGAAACTCAAAACTATAACATGAAAACACAAGTAAAAATTAAAACTTTAAAGCAAGTTAAGTACATAGATGATACAAACCTAGCCAAGCCATTGATCCCAAGGAAACGCTATGAATTGGCGTGAAACCCAAATAAATATAAAGGAGGCGTATTTATTGATACCTGAATTTGATCGGAATCTCTGAGAGAGACGACCTTGGCAATGCTCCCATGCTCTGACTCCGCTTCTTTCAGATCCGTCCTTCTTCTCTTCATCATCTCTTTAAACCCTTCACCTGCAAAGACTCCGGAAATCGCTATTAGGACTTTTGAATTTGTGCAGTCGGAAGAGAGACATAAGTATATATATCGTTTTGTGTCTCTTTATTAAGAAAAGAAAAAAAAAAAAAAAAAGGCAAAAGGACATAACCGCAAGCTAACCGTTGGTTCACGTGGACTCTAAACCACTACTCCTAATTGGTATTTGGTTTGGTTCATTCTGCAACTATATATCACATCACATTCATGCTTCATGTGCTGTGAATGAGTTTAAGCATGTGACTGCTTCTGCCAAGAAGTGTGGGACGAGTGATTGATGAAAAAACAGCAAACGCTGAATCTGTTCCTGTTAAGGGTTTTAAAGACTGCAAAGACGGAACAAGTTGCTGCAACAACAGAGCAAGTGGAAGATCCACCTTTGAGGCAACAGCTTGAACTTAAAAAAGATTCAGCTTGAGCTAGATATGAGTTCTACTCTTTGGTGCTGTCTTGCTTTTGATTTAAAGCATAAACATGTGCGGACTTGTCTCTGTTCTTGTATATCCTATCTTTTTGGTTTTTCTTTCTTTCAGTGACGACCTCGAGAGGTAACAATAACGCGGGGAATTAATAATTACACAAAGATTGATCAAAATGTTGCAGGCACATTTGCATTGTTTCCTTTTACAATTGAGGCAACTGAAACTAGAAACAGAAACACTTTGTTCAGCCATAATATCTGACATGAGATACCTAACAAGTCACAGCCATCCAACCTATTTCTCTGTCCAAATAAATGATCTTCCGTCTTTCTTCTCAGCTGTCCAAGGATCTCTCACAAAAGCAACTTCATCTTTCCTTCTCGTTTAGTCAGCAACTAGGTGCCAAATGACAAGACACGACGTGGGAGAATGAAGTCCAGAAGCCGCTTCTGTAAACTCTGTAGACAGGCTCTCATATTAGGTTCAACCATAAGGACAAAGTCTCCACGCAGAGAAGTCATTATAAAAGCACAATTGTCCCTAAACGATTTATCATCCAAGGAACTTTATTAGACCCATACAATCCAATCCATAAATGTAAAGGGCAAGGATTTTCGAACCTCGAGTCACGGCTGCAGATGGTAATCAAGACTAAAGGCACGAATATCTGAAGGACTACTTCCAGGCCTGAGAAAGATCAGAGCACGTAATTAGTCACATTACACCATAAGTGATCAAAGAAATAAAGTACAACTGTTAGATAGTATCTCTCAACAATCAACTCCACATACTGTGATATTAACTGGAACGCACCTTTTATTTATTGTACCGTAGTGAAACTTGACTTTCCCATTTTTCAGATCTTCCAAGTACTGTAAAAACCAACAAAGCAAACATGGTTTTTTAGAAATCTAGTGAATGGGGACTGGAGAGTACGATGAGATTCGTCTCTGTTCTTAATCTTACCAAATTCAAGGTAACATATATAGATGAAAAAGCCAAGGAATCAAACGGTATCTCATCTAGTGCAAAAAGACGACACTCCAATGATTCTGGACCAGGCGCAAAATGCAGGTTCTTCAGTTTGGCTAGAAATATAACATACGTCTGCTCCAAAATAAGTAGAGCCATATAAGTACAATTATGCAAAGAATGAATAAACGTATAAACTAGGGGTGTTTTTGTATATATAATTACTTGGCCAATAAGAGGAATGTCGAGTTGCGCAAAAGGGGAAATAACTTCCACAGTGGCTCCAGCTTCTTCCCAAGTTTCCCTCATTGCTCCTTGTGCAGCTGACTCTCCAACTTCTAGATAACCAGCAGGAAGAGTCCTGTGTACTCAAAAGACCCAATCTTACTATTTATATAACTTTACTTCACACACAACACTAGCAAAAAAAAAACTCATATTTTTGTATTGTGTAGCAATAAATTATGTACTCAACACAAAGACAACAAGTGTGTATAGTTCGTATATATACCATAGACCGTGTGAAGGTTGAATGTTACGCTTGCAAAGTAAAATCTTTTCTTCATGCTCTATAAGGCAACCTACAACCTGCAATTTCACATTCATCAACCTGATTTATAATGACACAAAAACAAAATTCGTTGATAGAATCAAAAGGAACAGTACCATCTTAGGATTCTGATATGCTATTTTGCCACAATGTGTGCAAATAGCTCTCAATTTCTCTTCACCATCAGGTATCTCATGCTTCGTTGGCCCTCCACACCATTGACAGAACTTTATCTTACGAACATCACCCTAAAACAACAAAACACACCATTGAAGAGACCCAAAAAGCCTAAAGATAAGATCTTTACAGGAGATGAATGAATTAGACTCACAGCTGATTGAACAGAGACGAAAGCTGGAGAATTTGCAACTGGGTCAGTCCCGGGAAGTGAGGAAGACATCCGAGTTGTGTTGAAAGATAAGATTCTCCGAGGAGAGCTCGAAGTTACAGAGGGGAAAGTGGAGAGATTGAGAGATGAAGAGATGAAAGAGACACTCGAGGACTTGCGGGTCTTCGTTAATCTCTGTGAGATGGTTAAACCTGATGACCAACCCAAGATCTGAACGGCCTTGAGCATTATACGCACCAGAGCTTCACCGGAATCTCTTCAGTTCCGGCAATAGCTTATTTGTCTCTTCTCCCTCAAAGGCCAATCAATTGAAAAAACGAAATAGTATTTGACATCTGAGGATTGAACTGAATTAATGACTCTTTCACTTAGCCAAAGGTCCGGTTTATTATTGGTTTCACTTGTTTAGACCAAAACACCGGTTTAACTTGACCAAATAAATCGAACCGGGTCAAAACAGACATAGTCACACACTCACACATTGCTTGGTTCTTGTTTTCTTGATCAGGCTATACTAAAAAGTATTTTGGAAAATATTGTTATTAGTAATCAAAACCTATCGATTCTTTAATCAGTAGCTTCCTAGGTTACACAAAAAAAATATTATTTGACTGCTAGCTTCTCGAGTAAAGATTGATAAGCCACAGTGCAGAGCTTGAACTTTTCTTCAGCTGCTGCCTGTATCAGTTTATAGATTCAAGAATTAGCACAAGAAAAAAAAACACTGCAATGGAGATTGAAAAGATTGTGTTTGGTGTTTACCTTGGTAGAGTCCTCATGACGATCTGGATGCCATTTTAATGCACAAGTTCGATATCTGATTCCAAAAAACAAAGACAACAAGTTTGGTGAACATGTATGTGTTAGTTACTTTTTATATTGTGTGTGTGTGTGAACTTGGAAGTAAAAAGTAACTCACGCATGTTTGACATCTTCTAGTTTTAAGGGACCCCAAGGACTCAAACCAAGTGTTTGTCTATGAGAAGCTTGGAATTGGATTGACTCTGACACTGAGCCGCTTGATTTTCTTGAATTATAGCCATCATCTTGTTGTTTTGCCTCTTCTTCTCCTCCTCCTCCTTCTCCTTCTTCTTCTTCTTCGTTTATCTCTTCTTCTTCTTCTTCTTCTTCTTCTTCTTCTTCATCTTCTTCTCCTCCTTCATAAAATCTATATTGCGATCTCCAAGAGTTGCTAGAGTAATAAGAAGACCATGAAGACTGATACCACCAATGACGTTCCTTCTCTCTATGGGTTGAATAGTAATAATCTCTGGATTCAGTAAATAAATTTCGGAATATAAATTCAAAGTCGTCATCGCGGGAAACAGAACGCCCTACAAAATGTAACACATGTTTCTTTAAATAATATGAGAGTAAATGTATCTAAACAAAATTGCACCTTAACTACACAATTTCAAAGGATAAGCACTTACTTTTACGCCAACTCTCTGAGCCGTGTTTGCCCTTCTTTTTTTGTTCGGCTTCTCTGGCTTCTTTGGCTTTCTTGGTGGCCTGATGTTAATTACAACCACGAGATACACTAAGTCATGATTCATGAACAATCAGACAATATACTAAAGGTACATTGGCGGCTAAGAGACCACATAAGGGTTTTATGTGTGTGTGTTTTTTTTTAAGCAAGTTTTCAACTCTTAAAAGCAATTAGGCAATGGAAGAAGCAAGCAAAACAAGTGATTAAATTAGCTATTAGATGAAATAGTATAATTACCCCTAAAGGGCTTAAACATGTTTTATACATGATAAATTTTCTCAATATGTGTACCTCTTCTCTTTCTTGTTTAAGTTGTTCAACAGCACGACGCACTGCTTCTTGATGTTCCCTCAAAAACTTCTTACTTCTCTTCTTCTTTTGAGCATTTGATTTCTGTCAGATATTAAAGAAACCCTAAAAAAAATCAGAACATGGATCCACACACCTATTAAACTGTTTTCTGCACTTCAAAATCAAAATCTAGAGATTGACAGGTAAATTTGATTTTAAATCAAATAAGCTAGGCAAACCCACACATGTTGTGAAAAGACCGTCCGATTCCGAAGAACGACGTTTGCGTTCTAAGACGGGAGTAGAATGAAAAAACGCAGTTTTCAGTAGAAAACAATAGCTTTGCGGTCTGCAAATCGCTGCTTTGATGGCGGTAGTAGTAGTGTTCATCTCTGTAGGAGAGTACATAACATTGCGTTCTTTAAATCAGTGTGTGACTCGACCTTGACTCACACCAAGAAGAGTGTTTTTTTTTTTTTTTTAGAGAAGAACAGAGGAGAGAAAAAAAAAAAAAAGAAGATTTTCCTTTTTTGAGAATCCAATATTTACAATTTTTACATAATGGTTTTTGCTTGATCTCCAAGGACTGTCTTTATTACAAAACAGAGAGAGCTTGGGTGGTTGGGCCTTGAGTTAACTAACTAAACTGGGCTTGACCGGTTAAAAAAAAAGACAAATCGATGAAAGGCAAAAGCAGGGGATGAGAGATATTAATACAAACAACATCAGTAGTAATTTTTAGAAGAGATAAAATATGACAGAACCAGAGGCATTGCTTGGATCTTGTAGTGAGCTTTTTGCTTTTTGGGCAAAGCTTTAGAAAGTGAAACAATTTTTGAAATTTATTGTAATGAGATATCTCTAAGTGTGTAATCAAAACCTATCTAACTCTCTCTATATTATTAGTTCACCGATAGCTTTTCGCATAAAGATTGATAAGCCACACTGCAGAGCTTGAACTTTGCTTCAGCCGCCACCTGTTTTCATATCATCAAAGATTCATTAACAGAAAAGAAAATAAGCTTATATGGGAAGATTGAACAGAGAGGAGGAGAGCTTATTGGTTACCTTGGTAGAGCCTTGATGACGGTCTGGATGCCATTTTAATGCACAAGTTCGATACCTGATCAAGAAAAAAAGAGTTTGATGTAAAGTGGTGAGAAATTGAATATACGGTTAGCTTTTGTATATTGGCATGAAGATAACTAACTACTCACGCATCTTTGACATCTTTAAGGTTTAAGGGGCCCGAAGTACTCAGGCCAAGTGCTTGTCTATGAGACACTTGGTTTGGCTCTGACTCAGAGTCGCTGGACTCTGAAGTATAGTCATCTTCTTCTTCATCTTCATCTAACCGATATTTTGATCTCCAAGACTTCTTAGAATTGTTGGAAAACCTTGAAGAGTGATGCCGCCATCGAGGTTCATCTTCTTCATGGGTGAATGAAAAAGAGAAACCTCTGGATCCACCAAAAGCGGCTCGGAATACATAGTCTACGTCAAAGTCCTCATCAACTTCACAAAAATCAAAATGCCCTACACAGTGGAACAAAAGTATTGTTAAGAGTATGTAGCCAAACAAAATTGCACCTGTTGATTCTGCAAAATGACTTAAATACAGTTTCATCAACGAAAACACTTCATAAACCTTAGTAGTACAGGTTCAACCACAAAACAGGTCACAAGTAGAAGAACTAAGTCCAAGATGAGCCAGGAATTTCAATAATTATGTAAGCTAGTACAGAAAAATTAAGGGATTTTCAGAGGATGAGCCTAAGTCCAGGATAAGCCAGGAAGTTGCTAAACAAAACAAGATTGAGGCCAACAAACAACATACACAATCTTCCTTGGGTGCCATCACTTATATTCTCAAGAGTTACCATTGATGACTAACAATTTAAACTTTTAAGAAAGGAACAAGATCATGATTGTAGAAGCACTGAACAAGCTACATACCTACCGATTGGAGAGAAATAAGCTAAGACAGTCACTTACTTTTACCCCAACTGTAAGGGCCGTGTTTGCTATTCTGGTTTCCTTTGGGTTCCTTGGAGTACTGTTTCTTGAACCACGAGTTTTGCTTTCGAGAGGAGGGACCATCGTCATCAAACTCATCATGCCAGCTCTGGGATCAAAACAATTAACCGGAGCTTTTTGAGAACTTTACAAATGAAATCCCCCAAAAATAGTATAAGCAAATGCACCATAACAAAAGAGCAATAAGAAACACTACATCATTACACAAGAGACTGAAACCCAAGACACTACACTTGCATTTCCCTCTTCAAAAATCCCCAGATCCTTCCACTTTTGAACCATTAAACTTTCAGTATCAACTATCTAAAACGTTAGTACGTTACTTCAGAAAACATAAAGCTCAAACCGTAAACCATATTAGCAAAATATTGAAACTAGACAGAGACAACACAGGTGAGGCCAACAAAAAAAAAAGTGATTAAAGCATAGATTGAAATAAATACCGTAAACATGTTTGCTGCAAAAGCATTCACATTACGCAATAATTCTTGCTTTTCTCTTATCCTTCTGAACCTCTTCTTGTGAACATTTGATTTCTGCAGATAAAATGAATCCCAAAAAATTCAGAAGACCTGTTAGTCTAGTAAAATGGTCCCAATTTAGACAAGAAAACCTCTAAAGTCCCAACATTTTGTCTGTATAAGAAAGAAAAAAAGCACTAAATTTTCGACCTGTCTACAAAAGCTAAAAATTGAGAAAACTAAGAACAACGCAAATCCACATCAGTTATCTAGATAAACCCACCATATGAAACAACACAAAATCCATGGAAAATGACATCGATGAATCCAAAGAATTGCAAAAGTAGGCAAATTTAGCTGAGGATTCAATACAATAATCAAAATTTTACGGAGGAGAGAGAGATAGAGACTGACCGATTCCCAGCAAGTACGACGTTTGCGTTCTAAGACGGGGGTTGAATGAAATAACGCGACTTTGAGCTGAGAAGAGTAGCTATGTGGTCTGAGAATCGCTGCTCTAATGGCGGCGTTCATCTCTGTGAGATCGGAGGAGAAAAAGATTAAGTCTTTTCGCCGTTTTGCTGGCAAATAAGAGAAGAAGAAACCATAAAATAAAAAGCCGATGTGGGTAACGTGACTCGGGCTTGACTCAGTTGCTCTGACCCACACTATAGGCCATTCAACTATTTACCGCCGGTAAAACAAATGAGCGGATGAAAAAAAAAAAAAAGTTACTTTTCCTTTTTTTTTTTTGTTAATTATCTCTCTGCCTCACGAGTATGTTAAAGATCACCGCAAACTGAGTAAAACCACATACAAATTAGAATAGCCACATTAGGCTATATCCGACCGGATCTTGTTCTTTGTTTTTCTTACCGGGGTTCTTCTTTTTCAAGAATTGATTTACCTTGATGATTGATCGAAAACAAATTGAAATATTCCACAATGTATATGATTTATAACCTCGACAAAGCTTTTTTGCTACAATTACCTAGCGGTCAATTTAATTTATATATCTTTCACATAATATTGTGTATATATGTAATTTTAAACATTAAATTATGATCGTAAATTAAAAAATAAGATTAATTTGTTACTACATGAGTTTAATGGTTTCCATGTACCACATGCCATGTTATTTATTCATCATAGAATCATAGTATAAGTTTTGTTGAGTCAAATGAGCAACTTTTACTTCTTTTCAATAAATTAAATCAAATTCAGTTTTTTTTTTCATCTTTTATAAGTTGAGTTGGCTCATTCATTCTCATTTCAATTTTGTTAGATTGGTTTCTTTTTTATCTAAAAAAAAATAAAAAATCAAAGATTAGGACAGATTTGGAAGGCTAAAAACATAAATGCAAATTTACTTTTGTATGAAGAACCTATTTTTTTAGATTGTTCCTCTTTGATCGCTCTCCAAATCGATTTCTGTTTTCTATATTTTTGTTTATATAAATGGAAAATTGAAGTCTATATTGATATTTGGATGTGATACATGTTATATGGTCGGTTTCTCGTGAAGCCTTATTCATACGTACAGCCTCTGCTTCTCTTTTTTGTTGAACGGTTTTATTTTCTTAAACTAGCTAAAAAATGGACTCAGTGTTTTCAACTAAAATTTGAATTCATTTGCAAGCCAAAAGAAACTAGTTACAAAAGTGAACCCTTTTATTCTTGCCGAAGTGTTTGTGATTTGGTTTTGGTTCTTACGTTAGTGCTGCGTTAGAACTTCTTTACGATTGAATTCTTTTTCTAAAACATAAATTATATGTTTACTTTAGATAACGTCAGAATCAGAGGAGATGAAGCCTATCGTGTTTGACAAGAGTAATGGAATGTTCCAGGTAAGAAAAGTTAATGATTGAACACTTAAAAAAAATCGTAAATCAAGGCTTCGATTGTTTTTAAAAACGTTTTAGTTTTTTTTTTTTTTCTTTTTGTAAAATCTTTCGTAAAGTGCAAATAATTTGTGAAACATATTTTGAAGGCGGGATATGCGGGAGAAGAAGCACCAAGGGTTGTGTTTCCTTGCGTCGTGGGTCGTCCAAAAGGTGGACTGAAACAGAACGAATCTTACGTGGAAAACGATGCTCAAGCCAAGAGAGGTCTTCTTACACTTAAATCCCAAATGGAGCATGGTGGTATCGTTAACAATTGGGATGTCATGGAGAAGATTTGGCATCATACTTTCTACAACGAGCTACGTGTGGATCCTCAAGAACACCCGGTGCTTCTCACCGAAGCTCCTTTTAACCCTAAAGCGAACCGTGAGAAAATGACTCAGATCATGTTCGAGAGCTTTGATGTTCCTGCTATGTACGTGTCCATTCAACCTGTTCTTTGTCTCTATTCCAGCGGTCGTACCACAGGTAAGCAATCAAAATCCAAAATATCGTGTATAATGTATTGCGTTTGAATCAATCCATGACTTACTCCGTTAAGTTTCTGTTTGTTTAGGTTTTGTGTTGGATTTAGGAGATAGTGTGAGCCACACAGTTCCAATATACGATGGTTACGCACTCACACACGGGATACTGCGCCTAGACCTAGGAGGCCGTGACCTAACAAACTACCTCATACAAATCATGACCGAACGTGGCTACACATACGCCACATCCGCTGAGCGTGAGATCTTCCGAGACATCAAAGAGAAGCTCGGTTACATAACTCTTGACTACGAGAAAGAGATGGAGAAGGCTACAAAGAGCTCGGCGATCGAGAAAACCTACGAGCTTCCCGATGGTCAAGTGATCACGATAGGAGCCGAGAGATTCAGGTGTCCTGAGGTTCTTTTTCAGCCGTCTTTGATTATGGGAAAAGAATCTCCTGGTATTCACGAGGCGACTCGCAATTCAATCATGAAATGTGCTGTCGTTACGAGGAAGGATCTGTATGGTAAAATTTTGTTGACTGGTGGGACAACAATGTTCCATGGGATTAAAGAGAGGATGACGAAAGAGATCACTGCACTTGTACCGAAAAGTATGAAGATTAAAGTTGATGTTCCGGAGAGTGAGTCTAGTGTTTGGATTGGAGGTTCCACTTTGGCTGCTCTAAGCAGCTTTCATCAGGTAGAAAGATGATATAAAAACTGGTTTTTAAGTTAAATACTGTATAATGTGAGTTTTTTGGGGTTGTTATAATGTAAAGTTTGTTATGACTATATTGCAGATGTGGGTAACTAAGGATGAGTATGAAGAAAGTGGAGCGACAATTGTTCACAAGAGATGCATTTAAATTTGTTGGCAATGCTAAAAGTAGCGTTCTATATGCTTTGTTTTGGTAAAATAAATTGTTGTGAGGGATTCCATATCTGTATCTGATTTCTTTGTTTTTATAACTGAATTATGTTGGTGTTGGATTAACCATGGTCATAACTATGTGGGTACAAGCATAATACTTATTGTAAGTTTATGTTATAAATTACATATAAAATGCAATAGTATTTAGAACAATCAATTTTTAGTCAACATCTCCGATATGTGCTTAAAATCTATTTTATTTAAACAAAAGATAATTTAATTTAAATAAAAGATAAATTAATTGAACTTTTAGTCATTAGTTAATAAATTTAATTAAGTATTTCACATAATATTTTAAATATGAAATTACAAAATAATTAAAATTAAATCATTATTTAAGAGTATAATTAAAATTATAACATTACAAATGGGTTTGATGGTTTCAAGGTTACAAGTGTCGCATTATCATTCCTCTTGAAAAAGTTTTGTTTTTAAGTTTTACTTTTTAATAATTTAAAGCTAGCTAATTTAGTTTTTATAATCTAATTAGAAAGAAAAAAGTCAAAAATTAGGGATGATTTGGATTTATTTAGAATCCTAATTATATTGTTTTGGTAGGAAAATGCAAATCTGAGGGATTCTCTTTTGTAGGAATATAAATTAACACATAATAGTGTGGGAAATTGGAATACGGCCGAGCTAGGAATCAGCATAATCTTTGTATACGGCCGTGCCTCTGTTTATTTCCCAAGTGTTAGTTTATGATTTAATTTAGGTTTTACAGTTCTATTAATGTTAATGTTGCGTGAACTTCTTAACAATGATATTTTAAAACTTTTTGTTGAAACATTTATGTCTACTTTTAGATAATGTCGGAGTTAGAGACTATCGTGTGTGACAACGGAACTGGAGTGATCAAGGTAAGGGGAAAATAAAAACACTCTTTATTTATCCGTAAGGCTTCTATGATTCAAACACAATATTTATGCATTTACATATTGCGTTTACAAATTACACAAGAAAGGAAATAAAATATTTCAGTTTTATTCATTCGTAAGCATCTTTGCAAAGTGAGAATGCAAACGGGAAAACATTGGTCTTTGCCGTTTATATTTATAGTTTAACAAACAAAATGTTTTTTTTTAAGAGTCTATAGAGAGAGGTATTGGTTTAGGATTTAGGGGGAGGTATTGATTAGGATTTCGAAAGAATTTTAATGACTTTAAAAGTTAGGTAAAATATGTTGTTATTCAATCAAGACTTTTAAAAACTCTTTAAAAATTTGGTGTTATTGGTTGTGGATTTGTAAAAAGTTATCTAAAATCTTGATAAATCTAGTGTTATTGGATTAAGAGTTTTATAAAGTCATTAAAAGTTTTATGTTATT
>NC_025690.1:23304093-23322924 GCF_000633955.1 Camelina sativa
TGACTTTATAAAACTCTTAATCCAATAACACTAGATTTATCAAGATTTTAGATAACTTTTTACAAATCCACAACCAATAACACCAAATTTTTAAAGAGTTTTTAAAAGTCTTGATTGAATAACAACATATTTTACCTAACTTTTAAAGTCATTAAAATTTTTTCTAAATCCTAAACCAATACCTCCCCAGGCTTGGAATTGTCCACGGCACAAGGGGGTGATGCTTGGATATGACCATTCGAAATTTTATGTGGGAGACGAAGCTCAAGCCAAGAGAGGTATTCTTACACTTAAATACCCAATGGAGCATGGTATTGTTAACAATTGGGATGACATGGAGAAGATTTGGCATCATACTTTCTACAACGCGCTGCGTGTGGCTCCTCAAGAACATCGTGTGCTTCTCACTGAATCTCCTCTAAACCCAATGGCCAATCGTGAGAAGATGGCTCAGATCATGTTTGAAAACCTTCAATACTCCTGCTATGTATGTGGCCGTTCAGGCCGTTCTCGCTCTCTATGCTAGTGGTCGTACCTCAGGTAAAGTATCTTCAATTATTAGTAATCCAAAAAAAAAAGTATCTTCAATTAAAAGTTTCAATATCATAAGATTAGATGCAAATAGTCAAACACAAGAAAAATAATTTAAATGTTTATTTTTATTTTTGGTCAGTTGTTCTCAAAATAAATGTTAATGCATCAATTGCACTTAAAACAATCCATGCGTAGTTACTGTGTTAATTTTTTTTTTGTATTTAGGTATTGTGTTAGATTCAGGAGATGGTGTGAGCCACATAGTTCCAATCTACCAAGGTTACTCACTCCCACACGCGATTATGCGTCTAGACTTAGCAGGCCGTGACCTAACCCACTACCTCATGAAAATCATGACGGAACGTGGCTACACATACACCACATCAGCCGAGCGGGAGATCGTCCGAGACATCAAAGAGAAACTCTGTTATGTAGCTCTCGACTACGAGAAAGAACTGAATAAAGCTAAAACATACTCACAAGTCAACAAAACCTACGAGCTTCCCGACGGTCAAGTGATCACAATAGGAGCCGAGAGATTCAGGTGCCCTGAGGTTCTTTTCCAGCCGTCTTTGGTCGGGATGGAATCTTATGGTATTCATGAGATGACCTACAATTCGATAATGAAGTCTGATGTTGATATAAGGAAAGCTTTGTATGGAAACATTGTCATGAGTGGTGGCACGACGATGTTCCCTGGGATCGCGGAGAGGATGAGCAAAGAGATGCGTAAGCTTGCACCCGCTAATACAAGAATTAAAGTTGCGATTCCTGAGGGGAGGAAGTATAGTGTTTGGATTGGAGGCTCTATTTTGGCTTCTCTAAGTTCCTTTGAACAGGTAAAAAAAGATATGTAAAATACAATTTTTAAAGTTAACTGTGAGTTTTTTTTGGGGGTTATTGTTATAATGTAAAGTTGTGGTGTCTATATTGCAGAAGTGGATAACTAAGGCTGAGTATGAAGAAATTGGAGCGGCGATTGTTCATAAGAAATGCTTATTTTAGCCGTTTTAATTTGTGTTTTCTTCTCTAAGCCTTTGTTGATTTAATAAACTGTTTGAGGGATTTTATAACTTTATGTTGGTGTGGTGTTGCAACAGTGGTCAAGTGTCAATGGACTTGGTTTGTTATTGTTGTTGTTGCTGATAAAAGAAGAACATTTTCCAAAACTATTCTTGCGATTATATATGTATGGATTATTGTTAATTAGGGTTGTTCTAATTCTTACCTGAAATAATGAAAAAAAAAATTAGTTTATTTAATTTCTTGAGGAACAAACAAAACAGACCGTGAAAGAGGCGAAAATAGTTTTTGTGGATCTTATAAGAAAAATTCCAACAATTCTACTAGTCTTTAGACTGGGGAAGATATGATGTTATTCTTTAAAATTAATAAATTACAAAAACGATACCAACAATATATAGAAAAAATATATATGCTTATGCGATAATGAACGACTGCATTGGGTTGGTGCAGGTACTGGTCTCACTTTAATTTGGTGTCATGTTGTTTGTAAGAAAGCGTTTCACGTAGCTGCCATTATAACATCCCTATGAATACATATCTGACGAAAAAAAAAACAAATCAAATCCTTTTTTCATTTTTTTATTGTGTGTGTGATAAATCTCCTTTTAGTACAATCAAAAATTAAAAAAATTAAAAAAAAAAAACTGAAAACATGTAAAAGGAATATGGGGGTTTGATTCAATCTCCTTGTAGTACAACTCAATAACTATTTTTATTTTTTAATATCTTCATATATATTTTATTAGTACAAAATGTCTTATATTGGTTTGATTCAATCATAATAGTTATTGTAACTCTAAGTTAGAAAAATACTTTGTAATTATAATTATTAAATATGAGTCACCCTGTTTAACAAGCATATACTTTATTTTGTATCAACTGTTTTTTTTTATTAAAAAAATACTTAACCTTATCTAAATTTGAAAAGTCTTAAATCAAAATACTTAACCTTAACTAATCATACTATTACATTATACATGGTTTTGATGGCCCTAGTCACACATGTCGTATAATATTATTATTTAATATTCAAAACAAAATCTGTCTTATGTTCATCTAGTATATTATGTTGGGTTAAAATGGTTACTTTTTAACCTTTTTCCAAGAAATTAAAGCTAATCTAGTTTTTCTATTGATACAATGATACCTATAGGTTAAGCTTTAGACACACATTCATTCACATTTAAATTTGTTAGATATATTTTTTATATATAATTGTAATTAAAAAAGAAAAAAATATTCAAAACATTAGGAAGATCTGCACTTATTTGGAAGGCTAAAAATTTAAATGCAAATTTGAGGATTCACTTTGGTAAGGAAAAAATTAGTGCCAACAGTGCGGGGGCCCATGCCTCTCTTTATAAACGAAGCAATCGATAGGAATTATTTGTTTTTGTCAAAAGCATTATATTTTGTTGCCGAGACTGAGACACAAGGAATAAGAAGAATATTGAGGAACAAGGAATAACGAAGCAATCGATAGGAATCCCAAGAAGAAGAAGAAGAAGAAGAACAACAACAACATAATATTTGAACGTAAGAGAACGATTGTTCCTCTTTGATCTGATGATATCCCTAGTTAGCTTCCTCATATACGATTTGTTTTTTTTTTTTGTCATCTTAATGAATAATATATTGGGTTCTTTTGATCTAATAATTAACCTTTGACAACATCAAAAACAAAAAAGCAATTAACACCATCCGCTGAGTAATTGATCCTTTTTTTCCACTGCAGTTTTTAGATCTTGGTTTCTATAGCAAGGGTATGCATGGATTTCGAGCTAATTTATTAGTATGACTGATTTATGGATAACTGATTTCTCTAGATTTTATTTACGATATAATATACTTGATATCATATATGGTATATCTCATGACATTAAAATTAAGAATTCTCAATATAACTAGTTAATTGCTAAGAACTAAAAGGATGAATCTGTGTTTTCAAAGTGTTTGTTATATATTTAGTTTTGGTTTTTACACTTCACTTCACTGTGTTAGAAACTTCTTAATGACGATCATTTAATTTTAATAACATGGTATGTTTAATAGATAATGTCGGACTCGGGAGACGATGGCATGCCGTGTATTGTGTGTGACAATGGAACAGGAATGGTCAAGGTAAAAGTACTATAAAGGAGAAAATAGAAACACAATTTTACGCATTTGCATTTCAAATATCATAATTTCTACA
The DNA here is from genome assembly GCF_000633955.1 of Camelina sativa. Taxonomy (NCBI): domain Eukaryota; kingdom Viridiplantae; phylum Streptophyta; class Magnoliopsida; order Brassicales; family Brassicaceae; genus Camelina; species Camelina sativa. The sequence continues at coordinate 23,307,848 of NC_025690.1, forward strand.
TTCAAAGTTTTTGTTAGTTTTTTCGTAAAATAATTTGCAAAGTAAAAAACAACCAACAAATGAACTTTTCTATTTGCTGTTTTCAAAGTTAAAATACTTCCGGTTTGGGCATTGATTTAGGAAATATATGCTTGTACTAATTAATTATATATGTACAAATAATTACACAAGCAATCAAATTAAGTATATTGTAAAACAAGGTAGCAGATCTAATCTTTGGCAAAACATTCTAAAGGCGGGATTCGCTGGAGGCGATGCACCAGGTGTTGTATTTCCAAGCATTGTGGGTCGTCCAAGACACAAGGGAGTGATGGTTGGAATGTCTGCGAAGGATGCCTATGTGGGAAGCGAAGCTCAAGCCAAGAGAGGTATTCTTACCCTTAAATACCCAATCGAGCACGGTGTTGTTAGCAATTGGGATGACATGGAGATGATTTGGCACCATACTTTTTACAATGAGCTGCGTGTGGATCCTGAAGAATACTCTATACTTCTCACTGAAGCTCCTCTTAACCCAAAGACCAACCGTGAGAAGATGACTCAGATCATGTTTGAGACGTTTAATTTTCCTAGAACGTATATCGCTATTCAGGCCGTTCTGTCTCTCTATTCCAGTGGTCGTACCACAGGTAAGTTACTCTGCCATTCAAGTTTCACAATTCAAAATACAATGGCAGAACTGCTTTTGATCCTTAATATATATCTATGCGTGTTTAGGTATTGTGTTGGATTCAGGAGATGGTGTGAGCCACACAGTTCCAATCTACGAAGGGTATGCACTCCCACATGCGATCATGCGTCTAGATCTAGCAGGCCGTGACCTAACAGAGTATCTCATTAAAATCATGATGGAACGTGGGTACACATACACCACATCAGCCGAGCGTGAGATAGTCAGAGACATCAAAGAAAAACTCTGTTACATAGCTCTCGACTACGAGCAAGAGATGGAGACGGCTACGTCGAGCTCGGCAATCGAAAAAGCCTACGACCTTCCTGATGGTCAAGTGATCACGGTAGGAGCTGAGAGATTCAGGTGCTCTGAGGTTCTTTTCCAGCCATCTTTGGTTGGAATGGAAACTTGTGGTATTCATGAGACGGCTTACAATTCGATAATGAAGTGTGATGTTGATATAAGGAGGGATTTGTATGGAAACATTGTCATGAGTGGTGGCTCGACGATGTTCCCTGGGATTGCAGATAGGATGAGCAAAGAAATAACGGCGCTTTCACCTATTAACGTGAAGATTAGGGTTGTGGCTCCTCCAGAGAGGAAATATAGTGTTTGGGTTGGAGGCTCCATTTTGGCTTCTCTATCTTCCTTTCAACAGGTATTAAAAAAAAAACACAATAATAAATTAATATAATTGTTTTCAAATACGTCTATTAATTATTGGGGTCCGGTGTTTGTTAATGTTTAAGTATGTGATGTCTTCTATATTGTAGGAGTGGATAACTAAGGCTGACTATGAAGAATATGGACCGGCCATTGTTCACAAAAAATGCTTTTAAGTTTGTTGGCATGCTAAACGCCCCGGTGACGATAGACTTGTTTATTCTGCTTTGTTTATGCCTTTCTTTTGGTAAAATAAATTGTTATGAGAGATTCCATGTTGTATCTGATTTCTTTGTTTTTTATAATTCTATGCTGGTTAAAAGAACAAAGGGTTTCGTTTTTTTTTTTTCCGGACAATTCCTTTATTTTTAAAATATATAAAGGTTTTATTCATCTAAAGATAGTGTGCTGATTATTGCTAGAGTTTGTTTGGTTCTGACATTATAAAATACAAACTTAAATTTGGGATAGAATCTTTACAAAAAAAAAATTAACCATGAAAGTGATTTGCCTTAAAAGTAAAAAAAGAAGACAGAAAGATGTAAATACTAAACGTGAGAATAATACAAACGAATGTAAAATAATAGTGGGACAAAATGTAATTAAAGAAAAAAACAAAAAAATAAAAAGGTTGAAGAATTCTAAACGACGTCGTTGATGAGACGCCTGTGTCTGTTATAATGCTTCTCGATGAAAACTCTAGAAGCTCCTTCCATTGTTTTACGCCATGTCTGAATGAGCAATTAAAACAGAGAGTAGTCGAGGATTAATTAAAATTACAAAATTATAAGTGGAGTAGGTAGGTAGATAGTATAATTAAAGATATAGTAATTAATTACCTTGCCGATAGTTCTGACGAGAGATTTGTTCCTGAGTTGTGATTTGCCAGAAGCAAGCTGTCGGAGAAACAGAGATCGCCGTTTACTCGCCGCCGGAGCAGCAAGCAAGAGCCGTTTCCTCTCCACCAAGCCAATAACGTTACTTTCTATATTGTCAGCGTCGTTCTCTCGAGTACTAATCTTATCTTGAGATTTCTTGCGGCGTTTCGTTGACTTTGACTCTTCGACGTCGTCGTCAGGATCGGCGAACTTACGGAGCAATTCGTCGGAGGATTTCTTGTTCACGTGAGTGATTTTGGTCGGATTAGTCTCTGTGAATACAACAAGATCCATCTCGGTAAATGTAGGATAAGAGAGATAAGAGTAAAAAAGAAATTAAAGAGTAGACGATGTGACACAGTTGGGGTTATAAAGGAAAGGTTGAAGAAATGGACCGTTGGGGGGAGGAATAATATATGGAGAATTGTAATAGTGCGTTACATTTTATTTAATGTTATAGTAATAAAGTGTTGGGGGATATAGCCGTTGAGTAGAGAGAGACATTTGCATGAGATTCTGTGCACTTGTTTGTTTGTTTACTCTTTTTTCTTTTAAGATTATTTTTTACGGTCTTTTTTTTTTTGACGCTCTTCTTACCAACGACTACTGACACTTATCCGGTCGGTCTTTTTTGTCCTTTTATGTGACACACCTAACTCGAGTTGAGATTTTATGTTGAAAAAAAAAAAAAAAAAATTAGGACAAATAAATTATCCGAATGAACACCAAATATAAGATTAAGAAGTTTCATTATGTATAAATAAAAATAAGGATGTCTCTTGAGAAATAACATAGAACTTAATTAAAGAGTATTAGTGAAAACGCTCAAGAATACATTTTGAAAGACAGGAAAAATTTACCAAGTAGCAGCTCAATATTATGATATTAGCTTATGTGAGTGCTAAAGTTTAGAATATGACATTCCAGATTCCTTAGTCTCGCCCAGAGCCAACCAAGGGTACAAGCAAACCAAGCTGGTGCTTGCGGTCGCTGAAATTATATCTATTTAATCAGTTTAATTTTCACGAAAGAGTCATTAGTTCTGCTGAAAACCTACTTCTAATAAAAGGACCATGTCACACTTTTGAACCACACAAGGTACATTTTTTACATTTTTCCTTTAAAAAAAAAACTAGCCAATTTTTTTTCTTTTTTTGGCTTGTAACCACCAAAATCTCAGCGCCCGCTCTGTCTCACGTACAAATAAACATGGTGATTTTGAGATATAGATTCTGCAATTTATGAGAAAAATAGAGTGAAATATGCTAACATTTCAACTCACCGCAACAGCAATACTGGTCTCATATAACTTGAATCAGATGATAAGCTCCAACTAAACTAATCTTTAAACAGTAAAAAACAGTAAATAATTTTTAAAAAATGTGTTTTTTAAAACATGTTAACCATTGTAATCAACAAATTTATATAATCATGTTTTCAAAATTGCATTTAAACAAATGAAGTCGAAATCTGAAGTCCAATTTTCATGATTTTTCATTAAAAATTTAAAACTATGAATGTACGTTGACTCTTTGAATTTTAGATCCAAAATTTATAAAAGCCCAATTAATTGCTATTTATTAGTTTTTAAAATAACTATAGATCTTATTAAATAGACCAAGTCCAAGAAAGGCCCAATAATTGATTGATTAAAAGAGATGTCATGTTAAGTTAAACCATTCAAAACTCGTCGGTCCTGGACACCTAAGAACTTGTGTCGTCGATATATGAAAGGAAAACAAATTACGACAAAAAGATTATCCAAATGTAAGACCAATGTGATTTGGAAGTTTCATAAGAAATAACATAGAACTTAAGAGAATTAGTGAAAAAGCTCAAGATTACACTTCCAAGACAGGAAGAATCTACCAAAGTAACAGCTCAATATTATGATATTAGCTTATCTGAGTGCTAAAGCTTAGAGTATGATATTCCAGATTCTTTAGGTTCACCTGCAAATAAATTTGGTGATTTTGAGATATAGGTTCTGCACTTTAAGAAAGAATATGGAGTAGAATTTGCTAAAATTTAAACTCACCGCAACAGCAATACCGGTCTCACAGAACTTAGGAATGCAGATCAACCGGACAAGCTGCCCTTCAGACCCTGCAGCATTCATATTTCCAACAAAAAAAAACTTAAAGCATAAACTTCAACTATTATGTTATTTATAGTCGCTGTGTAAGGAGGTTATACCCTTTACCAAACGGTTGTCATATTTATCTTGATTTCCAACAAAGTAGACATGAGGGCAGGTTTCAATCAAGAAAGGGTCTCTATCGGTGAAAGGATAACAACCTATACGCAAGTGAATCAAACAATAGGACTCAAAAGAGAATATTGTCCCTTATCTTTCTCTCTTGAGGGTTTAGTTCGAAAAAAAGTTCATTTGCAGGGGAGGTGAGCTCTTACCAAGGGTATTAGGTGCAGTGGGAGCAAGATGTCTCCACCTCAGCGTTCTTTCAACAAAATCAAGCTTGCTTTTAGCCTCTGAGTACTTGTCAAGGTCATCAATGTTCTGACCAGAAGTTCCAAGAAATCTGCAAAATGTCAAAAGCCAATTGTGGTTTTTAGTCAGATAAAAACAAGCAATTATATCGTTGTAAGAATCAGAATCAGAATCAGAGAGATTGTATCCATTATTAATAATAACCACACCTGATATTATCGACATCAAATGAGTGAGGATTTGTACACGATCGAAAGGTGTTGTAAGGTGCGGATCCAGGGAAAAGACATCTGTTCAGAGGCTAAACAGAAGAGAAGGCTTATGAATCAGATTTATAGATACAAATTCAGTGTTTGGATATTTATGTATGTATCTACAAACCTGCTGAGGCAATGCGAAGTTTGCTGGATCATTCAGGCCTGGCATGATATCTACTGAAACTCCTGCAGCTATCTAAGAAAATCCACACAAAAAAAAACAAAAAAGAATTTGAATTTTCATCTCAATAGAATCGATAACCCACAGGTGAATCTGGTTAAGTGACCTGGTTTAGCATGATATCAAGCTCTCTGATGGGCTCATATAGTGTTGATTGATCTTTTGAGGCCAAGTTCTGCAAAAATCAACCAACAAAGATCATAAGTCATAACTGTGGCAGATAAATGAAACTGTATCTGAGAAAATATTAGCATTAGAAGTTATGAGTACCTGTCCATTAATGAGTTTACGGGGAAATTCAACAGAGTTTCCAGCTATAACCACATGTACTATCTGTGCTGCAAGGCCTTGTTCCTGTACAAACCATAAAGGCATAAATTACAGATTAAGGAAAAAAAATATATTGAAGAATCTGAAAGTTAAAAAGATTTGAACCTCCTCATCTCCGAGATGTCCAGTTATATGGTCAACAAGAAGCTGAAATTGCAGGGGATTAGCCGATTTGCTTCCAATGCACAGCCCCGACAATAACACAACGTATTTATCTTCCTCTGCAGAACAAAATGGATGTAATATGGTCCATGAGAGATTGTTTAAAGATATGATTGAGCCACGAGGATAGCAAAAGAAAGAGAACATAGCTAGACTTACGTAGATCGATAGGCCGCTCTATCTGAGGCGGTAAACCAGCTTCTAGCACATCCTCAACAAAGAATTCACCAGCACTAGTTTCCTTCCCATGCAAGGCGACAACAACACCTACAATCCACGGATGCTTCAACATTCATTTTCTCAAAACATTTGCCACATTTTAACAAACGCAAAAACCAATGCAGCAAAGAACATTCACAATCCAATTTGCATACCTGTCACATATATCGCAGGTGAGAGTGCAGAGCCTCCAAGCTTAACTCTCCCACTCTCGTCTTCCAGGATCAGATTATCATCAGGATGCATAAAGTTATGAGGTTTAACAAGCGGAGTAACTGACCTCTGCATTAGTGTTGAATGTACTCAGCAGATTGATTCAACATAGTAGGGACATAGCGCAAAAACAAATCCAAGTAAAAGGCTGTACACAGAAACCAACCAACCTCTTTAGAATATTCATCGAGAACACAAGGTTTAAGCTTCATGTGTTTGAACAAGGTTCCTACAATGATGCATTCTTTTCCCTCTTCAAGTCCCAAAACCTTACAAACTGCAAAAGTGGAATTTCACATTTCAGATCTATGATTCAAAAACCTGAGTTACCCAGAAAACTAATACTACCCAATCTGCAATCCCTAAAAATTACTGATTTTTCACCAATTTAATATCCAAACCCATGAAAATCCTCAAAATTGCTCTTCTTTGTTCATGAAAAAAAAAAAAAAAGAGAGGAACAAAAGCACTGACCAGGCAAGTGGGGTTTCCAAGTAGGGGCAAGAGAGTAGAGAAGTGTTCTCATGAGATGAAGACGAGCAAAGTAAATCTGACTGTACTGCTGCCCTCTGTACATCTCCTTCTGTATCTCGAATCTCTCATCCTGCTTCAATTGCAACAACATCAACAAAACAAAAAAAAAAAAAACTCAGAATCAGAATACAAACCCTAGCTCCGCACAAAATTAAGTAGAAAGAGTCTGAGCACACAAGGTCCCAGCGTCTTTCAATCGAAGTAAATACAGTGAAGGGATTTACGAACCAGGTAATTGTACTCCGATTGCTTCCGTTCGTGAACCTTCTCGGAGTCGATTTCCATGGATTCCATGGCGGGAAAAGTAAAACACACTCACACAACAACACTGAGCAGGAAAATTCAGAGAAAGGTTTCAACTTCGGCACTTATCGAGTCCTTCTTTCTTCTATCAAATCAAACCCAATCCCCGGTTCAACGTAAAGGAATTTAATTTAAACCGGAAACGAACCGGATTAAACCAGAGAAACTCCTACCTTTTAACTCTGTTTTTTTCTTTCTGATGTTTGTTTTTGATTGAAAGCACAAAAATTCTCAANTTTTTTTTTTTTTTTTTTTTGTTTCTTGGCTTCCATGTCTCTTTCGCTTTCTTCTTCATCTTCTTCTTCAATGGCGTCGATACATGGTTCGATTACGGGTACGTCTGCGATTCGATTGGGATTTCCAGGCTCAGTTTCACCGTCGAGGAGTTTTGTCGCTGTTGTTCCGGTGGTGAAGGGTTGGAGGAGTTCGTACCGGAGAAGGAGGGGTTTAAGAGCAATGGTGCAGGAAACAGTACAAGGATCTCCTTCTGTTTACGCCCGAGAAATGGAGCGCCTTTCTGCCAAGGAATCGCTTCTTCTTGCTGTAAGACTTAGACTTTAATTACTTGGGTCGATATGTATTTGTTTTAGATCTCTTCAGTTTCACTCTGCTTTTGAAATCTGAAAATGGGGATAATTTGAAGTGAATTGTGTCGTATTTGTTAGCTGTAATCAAGATATTGGACATTACAAAAAAAAAAAAATTGTTTTCTCTTTCTCAAAGTCTAGATTTTGAATGATCAATTGGGTTTTGTTAAGTACCTAGGAACAGTTCTGTGTGTTTCGAATTTCTCAAATCATGTTTGTCCTGAAATTAATCTATGTACACAGTTGAAGGATGCTGGAGGCTTCGAGGCTTTAGTTACAGGGAAAACAACCAATATGCAAAGGATTGATGTGAATGAGAGGATTACGAGTCTAGAGCGGCTTAACCCGACTCCCAGACCAACCACGTAGGTGCTTCTTTTACTCTTTTGGTTACAATCTTTTGCTTTTGTTTTTTCTTTTTAGGATAGTTGTCTTTTAATTGGTTCCTATAGCTTTCCAGGTCTCCTTGTTTCGAAGGCAGATGGAATTTTGAGTGGTTTGGGTCTGGAAGTCCTGGTTTACTCGCTGCTCGGGTTATCTTTGAGTATGTACACTTACCTACTTATCACTTTCTCACTCTTTGTTTATTCAAAGTTTAGAAGTGTTTTGCTATCTGATTGTATTGTTTCAGGAGGTTTCCTTCAACATTAGCTAATTTATCAAAAATGGAGATACTGATCAAGGATGCTAACGCAAAGGCCACCGCAAATATCAAACTTCTGAACTCGGTAACATACTGAAACACTTTTTCAAAATTTGTTTATATGTAGTATACACAGAGGATGTTACTCACAGTGGCAACAAAACTTGCAGATAGAAAGCAAAATCATTCTATCATCGAAATTGACTGTAGAGGGACCTCTGAGATTGAGAGAAGAATATATTGAAGGTATGGTCGAATCCCCAACAGTCATTGAAGAAGCAGTTCCTGAACAGCTAAAAGGCGCATTGGGTCAAGCTGCCACTACTTTGCAGCAGCTTCCTGCTCTTATCAAGGATACTTTAGCCGGTGGTCTAAGAATTCCCCTGAGTAAGCTACTTTATTCGTTATTTTATTATACATAAACCATTTTCTGCTCACTTGTGCACTGAACCAACTAGTGTTATTTGCTTTAGGTGGTTCCTTTGAAAGATTCTTCATGATATCTTATCTAGACGAAGAGATTCTTGTAAGTTTGTTGAATAGTTTGCTTAATCCCATGCTCAGAATTTGTTAAGAGTGGTCTGACGGACTGAGATCGTTGCACTGGCCAAGTTTTATCTGCTTTTGGTTGTTTTTTTTCTGCAGATAGTAAGAGATACAGCAGGAGTGCCTGAAGTTCTAACGAGGATAGAAACACCATCATCCACTGTTGTAGAAACTCTTGAATACGATAGTTAGATGTTACTAGCCGTTGTTGTTCTTGTTCCTATGTTCTTTATGTGTTACCTACAAGAACTAACCAACCAAGTTGGTGTCTGTAAATGTTTGAAGTTGATAACTTTATAACCTTGAGGGTCATCTCCATACATTAAAACATCGTCCTTCTCTTGTGTTCTTTCCTCAATCTTCTCAATTTTTCCAAGTGCATACAGATTCACTTTTTTGAGCTTCATGAACTCTTTCTCTGTAAGAGAGAGAGCTCAGATTTAACATCTTTAGTTATCTTTTGATGTGTGGTTCCATCAGCATGCATCATCACAATTATCTTGTAATTGTGGTTACTTGTCGGCTCATATAAGTATTTTTCATATATTATATTTGCTATCTTGAATTAAAATTATGGCCCCATTTGTGATTATCTTATGTTAAGTAACTATCAGTCAATCAATCAATATGTATATCTATTTCTTCGGTCTATTTGAATAAGCGAAGAAAACAATTCGCAAATATATAGATTTCTGGAGTAAAAAAACAGTTTCAAAATTTTCTAAACATGCATTCAACTAATGTTAGTTAATAAGTTATAGCCAAAGCTAATGATATTTCGTTATAGATTTTCAGAATCTTACATTAAAAAAAAAAAAAAAAAAAAAGGATTTTCTTAATTAGTACGTTTTTTTACATTTTATGATTCATATCTACTAACAAAATGATCCAAACACACAGCTAGCATAGATGACCATTATGATTCATATCTACTTTTCTAATGATTCAATTGAGACCTACACTTCCTAAATAATATGGCAATCACATATCAAAATACAAACCAGAGAAGAAAAAAATATGATTCAGAAATAGAACTCGTAATAATCATAATCCCAAATCTCCCTACGATTCACAAGATGATGATCCAAAAGTCAAACTTTCGAAAAAAACAAAAATTAGCTTCTAGCTAAAAGCTCGTATATAAAAGAAGAAATAAAATTTTATTTTAAGTTAACCTACTTGAATAAATAGAATTTTAAAAAGATGTTTCCGCTCTAGACGGTTTAATTAGGAGTATTGGTGAGGCTCTGCGAAAACGCTGCCATGTAAGTGGGAGGAAGCATCGGCAGAGTCAATGGCCAAGGGCATATAGGGGAATTCACCTAGCTCCTGGATGAAGCCGTCGTAATCTCCTAAGCCATTCAAGAACCCACCGGAGCTCTCGCCGCCATGTCCGTTCCACGTCATGGACACCATCCCTTCTTCTTCTTCGTCTTCTGCTTCTGAGTTTATGCAGAAACCATGGTTCATGTCATGGACTTGATGATGATGATGATGATCATGATCATGATCATGATGACTTACTCTAGATCTCGGGTTTCTTTTGACAACCTTTTGGTGGTGGAGATCGTGGTGATGATCTTGTTTCCCGGTGAGATTCTGAACGATTTCACGGAAGTTGGAGACGTCCGTCTTGATGATCTCCGGTGCGAATATGTGGATGATTCTGATTTTTGGTTTCGATTTGGTTAGTGTTTTTGATTGTTTGTGCATGGCTATGTTTGGGATGCTTCTTCGTTTCTGAATAGTGGTAGCTTCAATTTCCATAGTTTTGTAGGCAAAGAAAATTAGGGTTTACGTGATCAGAAGAGAGAGAGAGGGAGTTGGTGAATTTGTATGCTTAGTGATTATGATAAGGTTATATATAGGGGAAGAGAGAGAAGAAAATGATTTAAGAATAAACTTATTTTTAGAGTTACAAGTTTTAGTGAGAAGTAATATATGTTTAGTGTTTTTGTTTTTGTCAACTCGTATTTCTGATGTATATGTACCAGAACGTACGTAAGATCCTATTGATACTAGTGATAAATAAAGGCAAATGAAATTGAATGATGGCTTGTTGAGATTCAATAGATAAACTATGGTTGGGGTTGGATTAATTAATAAACATATATGAGATTACATTTAATTATATTTGTGAAAGAGATTTGTTAGGCTGTTTCCGAAGACATAAGATTTATGAATCCAAAGGAAGTCCACGGACCCCTCCAGCTAACAAAATCCTCGTTTTGGAATATTGTTAGAGTATCATTGATATTATTATACGTACGATATATCAAGTAATTTACGGTCATTTTCTGAATTATACAGCTAAATGTGTACACATAGTGTAAAATGACAATATTAACGTTGGAGTACATATACGAAGGTGACACATCGATACGATATTTTCCAAGTGAAATGTATTTTTATTTCAACATAGTCGAACTAAAGTAAAAGTAGCCATTAGTATATTTGGCAATGTGTGTTTAGGTATTACGCATAAATCCAGATGGCTTCAATTAAATAAATACCTATATACAGGATCTCAGAAACTTGTCCCCATGTAATGTACACAAACCCAACCACCTTAATGACCTTATCATTTGCAATCTCTAAAGTTCAACATAATAATACAATCTGTGTGGACCACTACTAAATTAAACCTTATTTTTTAATCTATGATTACAGCCTTAACAACTAGAATCTCAGATACATGTTGATTAAATTATTTTGATGAAATAATGCGAAAGAAAATATATATGCAAGGTGTAAACGGCCATATAGACATGTCTTGATAAGAACCACAAAATTAATGTCACAGTTAGTGGTATACATTTATAAACGCACGCATAATGTTCATGATGAGAGCTTTAAGAACCATTTAAACGAACTTAATTATGATAACTAACATTATATTGAAATGGCATCGCAGAGAAGGAAGATAAGTTTGTACGAAATCGGACGTAATGATATAAGGACATGGAAATGGAATGACCCTCTCGGGTGCACGAGGCAGTTGCAGTTCCTGACGACTATATTTTCTTCATTATTACTTGGTTTACTTTTATTTTATCTTTTTTGTTTTAATATGCCAATCCATTGATGACCTACGTTCAACAAATCTATTCCTAAGTGTTTCTCTTCTCTATAATATTGGGTCAACTCTTTTAAATAATAATGTGCTGTTATATATCTTATGTATATATGTACTTGTAGATTTTCCAATACCTATTAGTAACAATATCTCGAAATCTCTACAGTACTTATCACATCCAACACACTATATAATATCTTCAACAAGATATACATACTGTCTTGAACAAAACAAAATAAAAATAATAATAATAATAATCACCAACAAATATAAATGAAAATATTAATACATGTGTATATGTTTATATACATCTATTTCTCAAGTAGCATCCTATATAATTAATAGATACACACTAGTTGATAAAAACTTGAAACAAGGAAATTGTTAGAGGACATATATACAAGTATCATTTCTAGATATTTAATTAATTATATGGCAGAACTTTTTAATATATATACATATAACCAACAAGGAAACAGTTGATCTTTAACAAGAATAGCCAACTGATTTTAGTTTAAAAATCGGAAAACAGCCGTCGGATTTACACGTGAAGAGAGTTATGAAAGAAATACAACGGCTAAAAAAACAAGTGAGCTGAAAACTCCAATATTGAAAGGGTTTTGTTTGTGCTATCTTTTGGATTCGGAGCACACGCGCGGCTAAAGAAGTGATACTGTCGGAACGTGGCATATAGAACCGTATGGGTTGTGAACCCCATGATCTTAGATTGGTATATGTGCTAAGATAAAATTATAAATTTACTATTTAAACAATAAAACAAAGTTGTTTGACAAAGAAAAAAAAAAACAAGAAAAGAAAGATAAAATGATTATATATAAATGGGAGGATAATTATGGTCCAAGTCAAAAAAAAAATTAAAATTGTTCTTACCAATAGTAATTTCAAGAACTATATATATGGACCCAAACCTGAAAACATCCGATTTACTCGAGAATATCCCTTTTAAAAATCCTAGCCAACCCAAAAATCTAAACTTTCAAAACGTATCACTTACGAATATATAGCATTAAAAATTAGATTTTGTGTGGAATAACAATAAAAAAGGGAAATTTTGATTTGCATACCTCTGAGCTTTCACAACTCGAAATAACTGTTTTTTAATATGCATGTTTTAACTACAACGTAGTATATTTTATATTTTGAAACGGAAGGGTATTTTGTATGATTCATATCTACTAGAAATGATCCAAACACACTGCATAGATGACCATTATGATTCATATCAGAGGCGGATCTAGGACATCATGGGAGGCATGTGCTCCACACTACATTAAAATTTATTTATGTTATCACTTCATACTGATCCCTTAGCTCTGTTCGTTATAGTATGTGCCAAGTTCGAATCCCTTTATTTGCATCTGATTATTTGATTTTTTTTTTTTTTTTTAACTTTTTCGTTTTATTTTGTTTACCACTTGTCATGTCCTTTTTAAAATGTTTTTCTCTTTCCTACATGTTTTTATTCTTCATTATGATTGGTGCATTTTACATATTCTTTTTATCATCTCTCAAATAAATTAGGTTCATTCAGTTCTATTTTAATCTTGTAACTATATTTTAATTTTATAAAAAATATCATTATTTTAAACTGTAAAGATACATTTGAATTAAGAACATATTAATGAAATGAGTAACTTAGTAAGCATTTTATCATCTCATTTGTAGTTTATTTCATATAGAATTTAATTTTCTGTGATATTTTAGAAATGTAAATTCAAAACGTATTTTCAAGAATAAATTGCAAAAGTATTAATTTATAACTAAGCAAATGAATTATTTTATACAAGATATGTAATAGAGTATATTTAGAAATCAAAATAAATTAGTGTTTGACAACAAAAAATAAAGAAGAAAATTAGTGTTATGTCAAAAAAAAAAATAGATGGTGTTTAGGATTTAATATTTTAAAATGTATTAAAATAAATTATTTTTATTTAATATTTCTTATTATATAAATTTAAAATTATTTTAATTACATATAATATTATATATGCCCGTTACAGATTAATTTTCTGGATCCACCATTAATTTATCTGTTTTTTCTAATGATTCAATTGATACCTACGCTTCTTAAATAATATGGTTATCACATATTAAAATACTCACCCTGGGCGTTCGGTAGAAACCATTCAAACCGAACCGAACCAACCGACATTTTCGGTTTTCGGCGCAAACCGAAGACATTTAATATAACCGTTCGGCGCAATTGATTTTGGCAATCGGATTTCGGTTCAGTTCGGTTTGGTAATCGGATCCGATCGGTTATACCTAAACCGAGATTCCGCAGCCATATATAAGGCTAATAACATAACCCATTAACCCTAATACGTTTTGTTTGTCTTCTTTGGCTGCCTCTTGCGATTCCTCAGATCCAAAAACTCCATCTATTCAACACTTCTCCAATCTTATATAGGTAGGCTCTTTTTCTTTCTCTTTAATTCTATGTTTTTTTCTTTACTATGTAAGTTCTTCCTATATCTTTATAACTTCTGATTAGATTGGAGAATTATTCTTCTAGGTTTGTTACTTTTTTTAGGGTACTAGTGTTGATGTTTGTCTTCCTTTGTCGTTTTATGATCTTAACTGTTGTTTTTTTTGCTGTTTGGTGATTTTACTTTTACTGGTTTATTTAATCGATTCTCATTTGGTGTTGCTGATGTTAGGTAATAAAGTGGACGCCCAAGAACCACATCTTCACCGTCTCACATCGCCATCATTGTTTCACCGTCATCGTTGGCCGCAACCACAACTCATTCTCGAAACCCTAATATTTGATGGATCTGCCCATTTGGGCTTTTCATTATTGGATTTGTTTTCAGATCCATTTACTTGTCTTGACCTGTTTTTTTTAGGTCTGTGTAAAATTTTATTTGTTGATTTAAGCCCATTTATCTTGTTTTTTTGTTTATTCGGTTCAAATTAATCGAATAAGAAAAAAATCGGTTTGAATTCGGAATTGATTTAAAATGTGATAACCGACCCGAATAACCCGTGTACCGATTGACCCGAACCGAATTTAGTTTCGGCTCAATTCGGCATAAATTTTCAAAAATTGAATTTTTTCAAAACCGAATAATTCGATCCGTTTAACCCGAGATTGCCGAACGTCCGGGGTTAAGGTGGTGACTGGTTCTCCTGCTACCTCCCGCAAACGCTGCGTTTGCGGGTGGTAGCGGTTGCTAGCGATTGGAACCAATCACACAAATCGCTCTCAGTCGCTTCAAATCGCTTCCAATCGCTTCAAACCACTGAATTTCAAAAGCTGTCTCCTGTAAGCGTTTGCGGTTGCGGGCGATTGCGACTGAATTTTTTTTTTTTTTTTTTTTTTTTTTTTTTAAAAAA
>NC_025690.1:23323743-23345365 GCF_000633955.1 Camelina sativa
GCCCGCTTCCGCAATCTCCCGCAACCGCAACCGCAACCGCAGCGTTTGAACCAGTCAGGCCCTAAAAATACAAACCAGAGAAGAATATGATTAAGAATTAGAACTCGTAATAATCATAAAATGTTCTGTTAGCTTGCTGCTGTAATATACAAGTACTGGATTAACATCTAGTACGGATTAACATTTTTTTTATTTATATTGTAATTTTTTTTATAAAATATAATATATGTGATTGTTTTTAAAAGTTTTTTTGGACAAAATATTATACAATAAAATTATATACTAAATATAATGACTTGAAAAAGACTCTTATTTTGTAAATTTTATATTGTTAATGATTCTAGATAAGTATCCGTGCTAAAACACTAGTTAAATTTTATTTTATACAAAATTTTGTATATTTTCTATTTTAAAATAAAATTTTAATATGTTGTATTAGTTTATGCACGTGAAGTTATTTCAACAATGTATATTCTACCTCATGACTTGAATGTCATTATAAGACATATTTTTGTGAATTTAATTTTTTAAAAGCGAGTTATTATATTACGAGTAATTTAATATATTGTTATACTTTTTGTTTTAATATATTTGGTTTTTTGAAATTCTTTCATATTAATATATTATAGTGACATATTATTGACATTGTTACAACAAACCAATTTTTTTAATATCAATTTTCAATATTTTAAAAATATTTCAAAAAAAATATTTAAATTTTATTATATTATATAAAATTATAAAATTCAAAAAAAAAGTATGAAATTAAATTTAAATATTAAAATTTTGACCCGTCACTCAGTAAAATTTGTAATTCAATAGATATTATTTTTAAAGAATAATATTAAAAAAAATTGAATATTTTATAGATTGAATCATTTATATTTGTCTTTAAAAATTCAACTTATGGTATATCCGGAAATAAAACTATTTTTTAATTATAATAAATAATATGATAATTTATTTGTTTTACAAAATAGACTCATATATAAAAATGAGAGGTGAATTATAATAATAATTAAAAAATTATTATGTGAAGTTAGATATCAAAGGATTTTATTTGATGAATAATTTAATGAAGGAAATTAATATGGAAAGTTAGATGATATCAAATGATTCTTTAGAATATTTTCTTTAATATTTTTAGAAACAATAAATCCAGACTATACAAATAATATAAAACTCAATCTATAATCTATTTGTAACCAACTTATTTAAATTATATAGTATGCAAAATATTGTTGTGTACTTCCGTTTTATTATATAGAGGATGTAGTAAAGTATACCCGGTATAACCGGTTCTTTACATAATGTCAATCTAAATAACTATCGGATACCGGATACAGGACCTGGCCCCAGACCCGATTAAATAACCCCTAAATTGAAATCGATTGCAATCCTAAATAAATCCTAAATTGAAATAAACCCTAAATTGAAATCGATTTAGTTTCATCTCCTCTTATGCAAATCATCATGGGTCCAAATAAAAAGAGAGGTAAAGAGTGGATCTCTCTCCCAAAATCTACATTTGACAAGCTGGACGATGCCCAAGAAGCTGGAGTGTCCGAATCAAAATCACAGAATTGTACTTTGATTTTGACAGTAGGAAACTCGTCTAAAGCGTTGGCGGTAAGAAGTTTGGGTTGGGTTTTGAATAAACTTTATCTCTTTCTGATTTGAATAAGCTCCTCTAAGTTTGTGTTTGATTCTCTACATTTTTTAAGTTTGTGGTTTAATTCATTTTGCAGGGGGCTGGACTTTGATGAAAGCGCTATGGTGTTTTCCCATTGAGAAGGAATTTAGTGAATGTTAGGGGATCAAGCCAGTGCACCAATATTGAACTAAAATATTTGTGAGGATTTGAGTTTTAATGAAAGTTATATACAAGATTTTGATGAATTTTAGTGAATTAGGTAAGTTGTGATGATTTGAGATTTGTTAATAAAATTATGTGCAATCTCACATAAAACCATGATTTACCTTAAAATTACTAAAAGAGTTCACAAACTTAAAAAAAAAAAAAGTCTTTTCAATAGTAATGGTGAATATGAATTTGCAAATTTTCAAATCATTAATTGTGACCTAACAACGTAATCGTGGGCCTATATGGGCTTGTCCATCATCTTCACCTCATATATCTTAACGCTAATCGTCTCATGTCTTTTAGCCTAGGATATAATTTTTAAAAAAAATTATCCACAAATTGTACAAACATTTGAATATCAGATGTGGGACACAGTCACACAAAAAAAGAGAAACGACCAAACTAAAAACAAGACTTGGATTGTGTGAACTGTCTCTCCTTCAAACACGTAACTACTGGTAAATGGTAATAAAACCCCACTGAGCTTATCTTTTGGCCTCGTGATCTTCGCCAATATTACCAAACGAACCATTAGACTTATGTTATTCTTTGTATATAAACACAAAGGGCAAATTGAGAAACCACATCCTCCATGGATGGTGCTACATGTGATTACTGATTATGTCCAGCCAAAACAAAACTAGCGATTTCTCCGCCTGACATATATCTCCCTGCCCCCTCACTCCTCCTATCATCACTTGCACTCTCCTGAGTCTCTTAAATCGGAATCGAACTTTTTCGAAGAAGTAGATGAAAGCGTCGATGAAGCTCCGGGAAGAGCAGAAGCCGATTCTGAAAGCTAAGGTCCCTTTGAGTCTTTTAGGATTACCGTTTCAATCAGGTATCGTCGCCGGTGAATCAAAGGAGCTCACTCTCAATCTCTCTACCTTCTTCGAATCTGGTCCATCTTTCAAAATCGCTTACCGTCCCAACGACACGTGGAACCCGTTCTCGGTTATCGTCAAAACCGGTACCGGATCTTTCGGTTCGCCGATCTCTAGCTCCATGCTCATGACCGCCGAGTTCAATCTCGTCGGAAAAGGTAATCCTAGCTTCATGCTTCACTTCAAACCTCGGTTCGGCGATTTCTCCATTAAAAAATCACACTCGTCCTCTTCCTCCTCATCTCTCTTCAAATCGATGAACGGATCTGTGTCGGAGGAGGATTCGTCTATTGATGTTCCGGCAGTTAACGGCGGCTACGCCGGAGCATATAAAAGAGTCACCGTTCTGCCTTCGGCATGTGCTGGAGATATCGCTGGATTGATCTCCGGTGTCGATGTCGCGGCGAGGACGTCTTTCCCGTTGAGAGGACGCGCCGTCGTGAATTTCCGATGGGGAATTAAGGTTCCGACGTTGATCAAGCATGGTTTTGGTTTTCATCCGACGGCTGAGATTTCGCTTAGGAGAATCCCTTTCTTGGTTATGAATAAAATCGCAATCGAACACGTGGACGGCTCGAATGCTGAACCAACGAATAAACCGGGTCAGGTTTCCGGTTCTGGTTTACCTGGAGGAAGTGCTGACGTGGCTGAGGCTTGTTTGGCTGTGAGACGGCATATGGAGGAGCTTCGAACGGAGAATTCACAGTTGAAGAGATCCGTGGATGATCTCCGGCAAGAGATAATAAATGTCCGGCCATTCCCGCCGGCGCCGATGGATTGCGGGAAGAGAAAGACGACTGATTATGGCGGGAAGAAAAATGTCGCTGCGGAGGAACTGAAGAAAGCTTGAAAGGACTTTGTGAATATATATATGTTTTTTGAATAATACTTATTTGTTATGATTATAGCAATATATATTGTTTCCATGCCTTTATATAATAAATATTGTTATGCTTACGGAAACAGATAATTAAAAACATAGTATAATATAATGATTGGTAATAGATTTGAACTAGTACATCAAAATGGTAACGAGTTTAATTTCTTACCAAAAACAAGTTCTAAGATATCCATCAAAAAAAGGATTACTTCTTAAAACAAAATAAAGTAATAATCTTACGAAAACAAAGTTCTAAGAAATCCATCAAAAAAGGGATTATTTTTTTAAACAAAATAAATAAAAAATGATCTTTGTCGTCGTTCTTATTTTTCGATTCTCACGAACCTCTCAACAACATTTCTTCGTACCTCCTGAAAGATTCAACCTTCTCCAGCAAGAACCTCTCATGGCACTTCGCGATGAACCTATCAGCCAAACGATTAATATCATCATCATCATCAACATCTCTCTCCTCAACAGTATGATCATCATCGATGTTGTTATACTCATCATCAACCCTCTCTTCTACCCACTCGAGGTAACGATCATGATTATGATAATCCTCATCTTGATAACCACGAAGAGAGAAAGAGAAAGGGTCGACAACGGTAGAGGATTCAAGGAAGAACCTGTTGCGATGGTTTTTTTTGGATGACTTTGTTGTTAGGTGAAACATCATCCTTAGTAACCTCTTCTTGTTGAGCTTAGATACGCCTTTCATAATGGATTTGGCACTTGATAGAGACTGTAAGATACGGTAAAGAGAGTCTTTAATGAGCTTCTTCTTTTTTGGTATATCTTTGATGATGTCTCTCTTTTTTGCTATATCGGTAATGAGATTTAGGAATAGAGTTTTGAGTTTGGCAGAGGTTGATGAAGAAGATGATGACCATTTCGGCTGCATGACTTAACCACGAGTTTAAAGACTCCTTTACTCGGTTATTTTTTGGTGTGCATTGATCAGCAATTTATAAAGCATTGTAAACCAGGATTGAGATCATATTATCTCATATCTCTTGTTTAGGCAATGAATATATTTGTCAATATTCTATAGTTTATTCATCTCGTGTATATGGGCAAGTGTAGATTGTAATCATTTTAATTGGAGAGCTTCTTCTGTCAAGTGTATATATTTGTTCCATTTTCTTAACATTTTATAGTCCCTATTACTTTACTTATACGGCATTCATACATTAGTTTGTTTATAAGGTAATTGATTGATATCTTCGTGGGATATATCTCAGGGTAAAGACTTATCAATTGGTCAAGCTACAATTTTACAGTAAGAATGATCCTGCATAATGGAACACTGGAAAAAAAATTAAAACAGAGAACTGAATTCAGTTGAACTTTCCAATCACATAAAACATTAGTGGATCCAGTATATACAATGTACTAAGATAGATACGTTTTGTTTCTGATTTATCAAAGATTAGTAATCAAATTCAAACCTTTAGCTTTATATAGTTCAATTTGGTATATTACTAAAAACCCAAGTAAATCCTAAACCTAAAAAGCATCACAAATCTACTATTTACTTTCTCCGGTTTGACTTCTTCTGCCTTCTAACTGAGGAAACTGGCTCATCTTTGACAGGCACTGGTAAGACGGTTCCTTCCCGTATACCATCCGAATCAGATGACATCTTCTTTACGGTTTTCTGGGCTTCAATGAAAAATGTAATATCTCTTATCTGTACAAGTCCATAATTAATCAGGTCAGGTCATACTACCACTCGTGAAATGTTAATAGCAAACCTCAATGAGTTATAGAAGCTTACCTGTTCTCCAAGATCAACTATCATCTCATCTTTTGATCCTAGCAATACAGCTCCCCTCTCTTCTATCTCCTTGGCCTTCTTCCGCCAAGTATCCTGCTCTTTTATAAGTTTTTTATTAACCTGAAACCCAAATATTAATAGTTTGCAGCGTAATCAGCTCATAGTCAATAATGGAATAATGATCGAAAAAGAGAACAAGGCAGAGAGATTCTTACCTCCGTGATACCAATTTTTTCCTCTTCACATTTTTCAATCTCTTTCTGAAGCTCATGCATCTTGTTCACAACAATCTGCTCAACTGCTTCGGCGATGTTAGCTTCCTGCTTGCTTCTCGCCTCAACAATGAGAGATTCATAGTACTGCAAAACCATCAATATACCATTAGGTGGCTACAACTTCATCCTCTATTAAGTTTGTTCATAAATAAGAAGAGAATGAAACAAACATCAGAAGAACCACTTGCCTGTCGCTGTCCCTTCAGTTGACTTGCAAGAAGGTCATTATACTCGCTTACAATCTGTTCCACAAAAAACTTAGTCAGATAATAAAATTTACAACCACTGAGACAAACTGATGCATTTTCCAGTAAAAAGATAAGACAAAGGGTGATTCGATATCGTACTGAATCAACTTTGCTGTTGTAGATGGCTCCGCTAATTCCTGTATCCTCACTACACTCACAGAGACCACACTCCCCTTCATGTGATAGACAACGGGTGTTCATCTCTACTGACTTTCCATCAATTCTTGAATGGTTTAACCGATGAACATAGCTATCACCAACATAATCCCAGATTTGTTGTGTTCGCAAATCAAGAGAATAGCAGTGATGCGTTTCTTTCCAGTGCCTGATTGAATGCCCTTCCTTGTATCTACAATTGAAAAACACAATCCACTGTGAATAAAATTTCCAACTATGAGAAGATACAGATGTGGCTATAATATCAGGTTATCTAAAATCTTATTGCACTGGAAACGCAAACTAAGCATTACCTTCCACAACCTAAGAAGCCACAGACAAGGCATGCCCAAACGTTCTCTGTTTTCCCACATATAGAACAGCTTAATATCTCATCTGGTTGTTGACACAATCGACAAACCTACAAACGAAAATGAGCATATGGTAAAACATGTAAGGTATTGTTAAAAATTAGATGAATCTGATTCATTTTACACCAAATATATGCAAAAGATTAAAGCTGCAGAGTATATAGCTAAGCAAACACTACAAATTAATGACCATCGTGAATGCAACACCAACCCACCATATAAACTGAAAATACACTGAAAGAGAGAACCACTGACCTGACAGGACAGATAAGTCCATTTAGAAGTGCAAGAACACTGAAACGAGTGATCACAAAGAGTGCTGACTATACCACTGGTGTCGGGATCTAGTCTCTCTACATGAGTCAAAGTCCAAATATTGCAACGTGAGTTAAAAAAAATACTTAAATAATACGCAGTAAAACAACATAGAAATCGTATTCTTTAGCACAACTCACCAAGACATATTGGGCAAGTAGGTAACTCTGTAAATCCAGCAGGTGCTTCTGCAGCAACCTCACCAAATTCCGTGTGTTCCACCGAAATCACATAAAGAATGTGGCAAACCTCAGCCTAAAACCCAATAAACGTTACTTTACACTACAATGAACACACAAAGAAAAGAAAAAACGATAATAAGCTCCATATTATATACCTCAGAAGGTGCAAATTTTTTCCCATTCAGATCACTGTGGAATCCATCTGCTGCAGATTGATCAGTAAGCGTGACAAGAACACTATATCGATCTTCCATTCCATCGTTCCTAATAATTCCCAAGAATCACCAAAATCAGACACGTACCAGCAACAATCAGAACCATAATCATACTAGTCCTCAAAAATCAAATCAAGCAATCGGAGAAATGGAGCGTTCGACGAACCTGATGAAGAGGATCTCGGAGACATTAGCGATGCGGGAATCGCAGAATCGGATGAAATCGAGGGAGGAAAAGTAATTGGGAACAGCGACGATGAAGAGAGTGGTGGATCGGGAGCTAAGGTTAGGGAGGGAGCTGTGAGAAGAGTTCCGGTAGAGATGGATCAGACCTTTGCGTTGGGTGATTTTGAGAGATGATGGTTGTATGAGTTTAAGAGGAGGCTGAGCTCTCTTCGATGCGTAGGTGAAACCTGTGTCTTCTTCTTCAATGGAGATTGGTCGCTCCAAGTCAACTGAATGAACTCTGAGGATGAACATCGCTACAAAGCGGGAAAGAGATCCACAACGAAAGCTACTCAGAGACAAGAAACGAGACGATGCTTCTTCTTCCTCTTCTTCTGGTTTTGGGATCTTTTACTTTTTTGGGTTTTTTTTTTTGCTTTTCATAACGGGCCTTTGGCGGCTTCATTGGCCCAATATTAACTTCGGCTTAATCGTCCGTTAACTTTTTGTTTTTAACTTTTTTTAAGTCTTTAAGAATCTTCATGGTCATCGATGGTAACGTTTTATTAGCTTATAAAGAAGAGCCCAGGAGAAGAACAGAGTCGATTCACCAAACAGAGGTTTTTGTTTGATGTAACTATATAAATCAATGTGATGTATGTAATTAATTTAATAGATCGGCTTACATCATTGCAACAAGTCTCATCGTCTATACTCATCCTATATATATATATATATATATATATATATGCACTTATGGACTTTGTTAGAAACATTCAGAAGATGTATATAGGCTTGATTCTCTTTGCATCTAGGCCTCCTCCAAAATGAAACAAAATAAAAACAAACTCTTAGTCGTCGCTCTTGTTTCCAATTCTCACAAACTCCTCGCCAGCATTTCTTGGAATCTTCTGTAAGATTCAACCTTCTCCAGCAAAAACTTCTCATGACACCTCGCGATGAACATATCTGCCAAATGATCAATATCATCATCACCAACATCTCCCTCCTCATTACTATGACCGCCATTAATGTTAATGTTCCCATCAACCCTCTCTTCTAGCCACTCGAGGTACTGAGACTCATGATTATCTTCTTCATCTTCATGACCATGAAGAGATAATGGGAAAGGTTCAGGGTCAGGGACTATATTGGAGGATCCGAAGAAGATGTTGTGTTGATTTATGGATGACTTTGTCGAATAAAACATCATCATGAACAACCTCTTCTTGTTGTGTTTAGATATCTCGATAAGAATGGATTTGGCTCTGGAGAGATACCGTAAAAGACGATAAAGAGAGTGCGTGATAAGGTTTAAGAATAGGGTTTTGAGTTTCATGGAGGGTGAAGAAGATGAAGACCTCTTGAGCTGCATGACTCAACGACAACTCTAGATAGAGAGACTATCTCACACTCTTCTTCTGTGTGCTTTAATCGTCAATACCTCGATTATGTATAAGGGATTTTGTTGACGTTTATAACCTTACAAGTCCCTGTTATTTACTTATATGAATCGGACATAATCGTTTGTCTTGAAAAGCTAATGTACACAATTCCTTTAACTTTGTTGCGTGGTTTTTAGAAGAAAATAAAGTTAAAGTCTTCTTTCTTCAAAAAATTTACTAAGGTACGTGTGAGTGAGGAGAATCTAGAGATGACACAATCGTCATAAAGAGTTGGTTTCAAAATTTAAACAACTTGCAACTGCCCCCTCCTTAATTTTTATATTAGGTCTTCCCAACAATTTGCATACTGCCAATTTGATAGACTAATAATCGCTATGAATGAAAATATATGTAATTTCTTGACATGAGGTAATAGAACGAAACCACCGTACCATATTATACTCCTTTTAACTCTAAGCTTCTTAATCCTTTTTTTTTTTTTTATGATAAAAAGATCTAAAAAGTTTTGATCTTTACATCATACAACTATGAGAAAGAAAACCAAGACAGCTATATATCGTACATAAAATCACAAGTTATTGTTTTACGTGTAGCTTTGGCATATCATATATAACGTGAATAAAATGAAGATTTATTGGCTAAAAAGAGTTAAAAGGGAGAAGCAGTTGGATTGATTCAATTCGTTGAAGAGTGGTTAACTTTTACTCCAAGGCAAATACTACTATTGTCTAGAGACTAAAATCATTTAATTTACACATCACCACTTATTTTAAACCTCAATCATTTGAACATGCATCCATCACCAATGATGTGCTTAAACTTAAAAGTGTTGAAGTAGTAGTTCAATTCAATACAACTCTTTCATGTAACTGAGTTCATCATATGATCGAGTTATTAGTTTTTTTTTTCTTTTTGTTTGGCTCGATTCGAATTAATACGTATATAAGACATATTTTTTCTTCTTCATATAAACTACTTATAAAGTAAGAAGAGAAAGCCTTATCTGGGCTTTGAGTTCGGCCCATAATGAAGATAGGAAAGGCCCATATATACAAAAACCCTCAATGCTGTTGCTGTTGAGCTGTCATCATTCTTATCCACAGACCACAGAGAGAGGAGACGACGGTTCGAGTTCGAGTAGCAGCAGTAAGAGCCTAGGTGCCTACTGCCTAAGTGTGTGTGGGGGTGAGAATGACGTGCAGATAAAAGCGCGTGTGATTAGTTAGAATGCGAGAAAATCCGAATCCCATCTTCAACGGGGCTAAAGAAGATCCATCGGCCAATGGACGGCTTTGGTTTATAGGATCATGGTCAGTGGTATGGGTATGGTAAGTGTGTGCTACTCACTTACTCTGCCAAAACCCAAAAACTCTCTTTTCTTCTATCTTTAGATCTCTCTCTCTCTCTCTCTCTCTCTCTCTGTGATCACTTTTATAAAAGAGTCTCCTCAGTGGTGGGTGTTTCTCTGATCTCTGTGTTATATCCTCTGTTTCCTCCTACTCTGTGTTTGTTAGAGATAAGTGATTCTTTTTAAAAGTAGATGTAGATTGATTGAAAGAAACTCAAGAAGACAAAAGAGTTCCTTTGTCTAAGTACCCAAGAAAGAAAGAAACCATATTTATTCATCTGGTTCGTGTGTCAGAGATTCTGATAACACATAGGTTAGTAGTATTCATACAGCTTTGCATTATTGTTAAGTTTGATTGTTCTTGTTTACTTGTACTTAATGAGATTGGTAACAGACTTACCAAACCAGGTTTTCTTTGTTGTTGTCTTATTTGATTGCTCTCATGCAATGAAATTTCATGGATATATTGAGATTGAAATCAAGTGAAAGATTTTAGGCTTCTGTATATTTCAGTTTGTTGCTAGTTTAGGTTTGGAACAGTTTGGTAAGAAATGCAATTGTTGTTATATGTTGAACGAGAAAGAAAGGAATCTTGTGTTCATGTTCTTGTGTAATGTTAACCTGATTGATTCTTTGTTTAATCTGGATATAGATGGAAAACGACATAGTGATTGTGTTCGAATTAAAGAGCTGGTTTAAAATGTTGTGCTTGCAGTTCTAGATTGTGTAGTAGCTTTTGGGGTTCATAGACTATGAGAAGAGGTAGAGGGAAAGGGAAGAAGCAGAATGCATCTGCTCGGGAAGATCGTGGGAGCGGTGAAGAAGAGAAGATTCCAGCTTACAGGAGAAGAGGAAGGCCACAGAAGCCGATGAAAGATGACTTCGAAGAAGAGGAGGAAGAAGAAGAAGAAGTTGAAGAGATGGTGGTAGAGAAGATAGAAGATGATGAAGAAGAAGAAACTGATGATGGTTCTGTAACGAGTAAAGATTTGAAGAAGGAGAAAAGGAGGAAGATATCTAATGGAGGCAATACAGATGTAACTGAAGAAGAGAATGGGTTAGGATCAAAGTCAAGCACTGATGATTCCATGAAATCTACTACGTCTATTGGCTTTAGACAAAATGGAAGCCGGAGAAAAAGCAAACCGAGACGAGCTGCTGAAGCTGTTGTAGAATGTAATGGAGTTTGAGAAACCTTCTTGTGAACAGACTTCACGAGACCAGGATGACAAATTAACTTCAAGAAACCTTCTTCTTCCTTCTTGTTGTTTTTGCTTTTCTTACAAGTTATTTTGAAGTTGACAACTTTAGGATCGGATCTCCTTTGGTGAATTATGAGTCAAAAGCATCAATTTGCATTCTCTCTTTAAATTTTTCTTCTCTCTTTGTCTGTTTGGTTTATGACATTTGTGTGTCCAAGGATGATCCTGTAACACATGAATTTGGAAGAGAGAGAGAGAGAGAGAGAGAGAGAGAGAGAGAGAGAGAGAGAGAGATCCTCTCTAATCTTGTATCTTCAAATTTCACATGATTGTGAAGATGCTATAATTGTAAAATTGTGTACGTCAGTTAGGCAAAATATTACAGTGAAGCCGTTAAGGGAAGAGAGGTGAGAGCTGAGAGTTGAGAGGTGAGAGGTGAGAGCTGAGAGGTGAAAAGTGACAAGAGTGTTATTATAGTACTTCAAAGGTTGGTCAAATTATATGATTATTAGATTTGACTTTTGGTATTAAAACTTTAGATTAATAAACTATAAATAGTTTTCATTGAAAAATGGCAAAATCTATTAAT
Organism: Camelina sativa; assembly: GCF_000633955.1. Taxonomy (NCBI): domain Eukaryota; kingdom Viridiplantae; phylum Streptophyta; class Magnoliopsida; order Brassicales; family Brassicaceae; genus Camelina; species Camelina sativa. Next base: position 23,335,624 of record NC_025690.1, read on the forward strand.
CATATAGTATTTCTAAAGAAATTTAAACCCAGGTCCAAATATAACCCAAGTTTTCCCCCACTTTCATGCAACTAATTAATAGAATAATAATAAGAAGAAGAATTTTTCTAACAAGTATGTGTTCGTCATATTTGACGGCATAAACATAAATCATCATAGTTTCTCAAAATGTCTTTGTTATTCAGATAGAGCCTAGACGTTTTGATGACGTAATTGTAAAAACTAGTCAGGCAGGCTTAGGGAGATCAGGTCTTTAGTTTCAGGGTCTAACCAATGCAGCCAAACAAGTGGAAACCACTTTCACTAAATAAAGCTAAGCAAAAAGAACAAATCAAACCTAAACCTATATAATATTACTATATATTAGTAGATTACAGTTTACACAGACTCTGATGGATGGATGATGTCTATGACTACGATTGAACTTTTCATACTTTTTATTATAACGAAAATCAAGAAAGATCTTACTTTGGATATTGTAAGTTTAAAAAATAAAAAATAAAACCCAAAATAAAGCTAAAAATTTGGCTTTAATTTGCAGAAAACAACAAACAAATTGAACGCCAAAATGATAATAGTAAAAACATTTTGGTTATGTAATTCGCTCATAAACAAACACATGAGAAAGAGGTTTAACAAACAAAAATAGAGTACTGAATTCATTTATAGGGTTGCTTGCACATCTGCCGACACCAACTAGTTCCCTTGAAGTGTCACATCTTTTGTTGTGTTCCAAAAACTGTACTGCTCACATTTCAGTCTTTAATATTTTAACATTTTTTTCAATCATTATAAATTTTAAAATTCACTAGTATTCTTCTTTTATCATGTTCGTTGCTCTTTAACTACTACAGTGTAGCAACCATCTATTTATAGAACTCTGAACTCCTCGGCAGTTTCCTTTTGGTTCCCAATGCTGAGAGTATAGAATCTATGGGAAGATAGTATTTTTAAACTAACACGTTTCTGTTATTTTAAGTACAAAGCAATATCAGATTATCAAAATTTGTAAAGTTGGATGTCCTATGCATGAGCCTGAAAATATTGCTCCCTGGTGGCATGCATATAATATATGCTTTCAAAATATACTAAAACTAAATTTACTACATCACACATGACCCAAAAAACCTTACATCACACATGACCCGTCACCATCACGGTTTATTATGGATATCCAAACATTAAAGAGTACCACCCAACTAGGACTCTTTACAAAACACATAAAATCCAAAATTTTATACCTAAAATCCCTTGGACAAGATCAATAAAAGTTTAGGGTTTTTTTCTTTCAATAAACGCAATAGAAGATTTCTAATAGTCACGGGTTGAAGTTATCCAAACCGGTACAAAAGAGTCTACGAATAAAAGTATCTATGAAGAAAAATAACAAACTATGCAAATGGGTTAAACATGGTTACACATATGTCTATAAATTGGTGGATATTTTTTACGAGGATTCTACAATTTCTCGTAAACGAGTGTGACTCCAACTGATTGTAGGCAAGATACACAAAAAACATACAATGTTCTTAAGCGATTTTTAAAACAGGATTGGACAAAAAATTTACTTGTTTCTGCATAAATATGTATGGATTTTGTTTGGCTAATGACGATCGTTTTTATCATATATAGCAGATATATTGACTATTTTTTTTGTAAGTGATTCCATTTTATCATAACATAAACCTCCATCATGGGTTAGTCGATTGTATATATGAAGTACTTGGTGATAATTTGATATATTCGAGATAAACAAAGTTGGTGGTGAGTTTTTCCTTTTTAATCTTCCAAAAGAAAATGTTGATATTACAACAGCTGGTTGTGGTGCTGCGAAACAAAAAAAGTTTAGTTTTGAAAGTTTATACTAGCATTAGTCAATCAATCCAAGCTATATACGAAGAAGAATCTTTTCTTATCTTGGGACCTGAGGGCTGAGGCTGCTTATATATAAGGCAATTACATATTATTATATTCTATGTTACAAAAACTATGATTGTCATGAGGCTTCTGGATCTTAGAGTTTATCTTGAGATCTTAATTAGAGTTTCTCTTGAGATCTTAGAGTTTCGTACATCGATTATGGAAGTTAACATTCCATCCTTTAGTATCTTAACAAGCTTTACATATTTTAACGCCAGAAACCATACATTTGGTGTTGATCTCCTTACTCATCATAACGACGATATCAATATAACGTAATTGGACAAATTTGGAATATCTACCTAAACAAAATTGTGTTTTTTTTTGGGTTAGTATCGAGAAAAAAATAGCTTAAAAAACTCGAGGTATGAAAGCATGGTTCTTTTGCATGACTGATCATGTTTATAACAACTAAAAGTATTGTTTAAGCTATTTAAAAACTTGAACTGATTTTATAACTGCTTTTGTCATAATCATCTCGACTGACGCCATCTAGATGAATGCCAAGTCCAATTTTTCTTATAAATAGGGTTTAAGAATTCATAATTTTCACATGACAAAATAAAATTGTATTTACATTTGTATATATCTTTGAAATCTATTAAAGAACAGTTCCTTTGTTGACAAAAAAAAACAGTTCCTTCATATTTGAATATAAGAAAATCTCTCATATTTCATTTCAAATAAGAGTACTATCAAATATGCATGTATTTAATATTAATGAGTTCATTTTATAATTGTAAAGTTTTTAACTTCATATAAGATTTTCAGTTCAAAATAACCAATTCAAATATTCATATTTGCTAGACAACACAAAGTATCATCTCCATTTATTGCCAACCTCATAATGCCAATGGTGGACCAAAAGAAAAAACATTGCATTTATTTATTCTCTTGACATAAGAAAAAATGCAATAACTTGTCAAATAATTGCTAGAAAACCCCTCTATATAAAAAGTTATAAAATGTGAACAGTATAAAGTANGTTCCCAATGCTGAGAGTATAGAATCTATGGGAAGATAGTATTTTTAAACTAACACGTTTCTGTTATTTTAAGTACAAAGCAATATCAGATTATCAAAATTTGTAAAGTTGGATGTCCTATGCATGAGCCTGAAAATATTGCTCCCTGGTGGCATGCATATAATATATGCTTTCAAAATATACTAAAACTAAATTTACTACATCACACATGACCCAAAAAACCTTACATCACACATGACCCGTCACCATCACGGTTTATTATGGATATCCAAACATTAAAGAGTACCACCCAACTAGGACTCTTTACAAAACACATAAAATCCAAAATTTTATACCTAAAATCCCTTGGACAAGATCAATAAAAGTTTAGGGTTTTTTTCTTTCAATAAACGCAATAGAAGATTTCTAATAGTCACGGGTTGAAGTTATCCAAACCGGTACAAAAGAGTCTACGAATAAAAGTATCTATGAAGAAAAATAACAAACTATGCAAATGGGTTAAACATGGTTACACATATGTCTATAAATTGGTGGATATTTTTTACGAGGATTCTACAATTTCTCGTAAACGAGTGTGACTCCAACTGATTGTAGGCAAGATACACAAAAAACATACAATGTTCTTAAGCGATTTTTAAAACAGGATTGGACAAAAAATTTACTTGTTTCTGCATAAATATGTATGGATTTTGTTTGGCTAATGACGATCGTTTTTATCATATATAGCAGATATATTGACTATTTTTTTTGTAAGTGATTCCATTTTATCATAACATAAACCTCCATCATGGGTTAGTCGATTGTATATATGAAGTACTTGGTGATAATTTGATATATTCGAGATAAACAAAGTTGGTGGTGAGTTTTTCCTTTTTAATCTTCCAAAAGAAAATGTTGATATTACAACAGCTGGTTGTGGTGCTGCGAAACAAAAAAAGTTTAGTTTTGAAAGTTTATACTAGCATTAGTCAATCAATCCAAGCTATATACGAAGAAGAATCTTTTCTTATCTTGGGACCTGAGGGCTGAGGCTGCTTATATATAAGGCAATTACATATTATTATATTCTATGTTACAAAAACTATGATTGTCATGAGGCTTCTGGATCTTAGAGTTTATCTTGAGATCTTAATTAGAGTTTCTCTTGAGATCTTAGAGTTTCGTACATCGATTATGGAAGTTAACATTCCATCCTTTAGTATCTTAACAAGCTTTACATATTTTAACGCCAGAAACCATACATTTGGTGTTGATCTCCTTACTCATCATAACGACGATATCAATATAACGTAATTGGACAAATTTGGAATATCTACCTAAACAAAATTGTGTTTTTTTTTGGGTTAGTATCGAGAAAAAAATAGCTTAAAAAACTCGAGGTATGAAAGCATGGTTCTTTTGCATGACTGATCATGTTTATAACAACTAAAAGTATTGTTTAAGCTATTTAAAAACTTGAACTGATTTTATAACTGCTTTTGTCATAATCATCTCGACTGACGCCATCTAGATGAATGCCAAGTCCAATTTTTCTTATAAATAGGGTTTAAGAATTCATAATTTTCACATGACAAAATAAAATTGTATTTACATTTGTATATATCTTTGAAATCTATTAAAGAACAGTTCCTTTGTTGACAAAAAAAAACAGTTCCTTCATATTTGAATATAAGAAAATCTCTCATATTTCATTTCAAATAAGAGTACTATCAAATATGCATGTATTTAATATTAATGAGTTCATTTTATAATTGTAAAGTTTTTAACTTCATATAAGATTTTCAGTTCAAAATAACCAATTCAAATATTCATATTTGCTAGACAACACAAAGTATCATCTCCATTTATTGCCAACCTCATAATGCCAATGGTGGACCAAAAGAAAAAACATTGCATTTATTTATTCTCTTGACATAAGAAAAAATGCAATAACTTGTCAAATAATTGCTAGAAAACCCCTCTATATAAAAAGTTATAAAATGTGAACAGTATAAAGTAAAAAATAAAAAGAAGAAGTATGTGTATATGAAAGACCTCTCCAATGTTCACTTGCTCCAGTTTCTCCAAGTTTAGAAAATTGCTACAAACTCTCTCTCTCTTTCTCTCGTTTTGCTATGTGGTAATAAACAGACAACAGTTTTTGTTTGTCCGTACCANTGCTCCCTGGTGGCATGCATATAATATATGCTTTCAAAATATACTAAAACTAAATTTACTACATCACACATGACCCAAAAAACCTTACATCACACATGACCCGTCACCATCACGGTTTATTATGGATATCCAAACATTAAAGAGTACCACCCAACTAGGACTCTTTACAAAACACATAAAATCCAAAATTTTATACCTAAAATCCCTTGGACAAGATCAATAAAAGTTTAGGGTTTTTTTCTTTCAATAAACGCAATAGAAGATTTCTAATAGTCACGGGTTGAAGTTATCCAAACCGGTACAAAAGAGTCTACGAATAAAAGTATCTATGAAGAAAAATAACAAACTATGCAAATGGGTTAAACATGGTTACACATATGTCTATAAATTGGTGGATATTTTTTACGAGGATTCTACAATTTCTCGTAAACGAGTGTGACTCCAACTGATTGTAGGCAAGATACACAAAAAACATACAATGTTCTTAAGCGATTTTTAAAACAGGATTGGACAAAAAATTTACTTGTTTCTGCATAAATATGTATGGATTTTGTTTGGCTAATGACGATCGTTTTTATCATATATAGCAGATATATTGACTATTTTTTTTGTAAGTGATTCCATTTTATCATAACATAAACCTCCATCATGGGTTAGTCGATTGTATATATGAAGTACTTGGTGATAATTTGATATATTCGAGATAAACAAAGTTGGTGGTGAGTTTTTCCTTTTTAATCTTCCAAAAGAAAATGTTGATATTACAACAGCTGGTTGTGGTGCTGCGAAACAAAAAAAGTTTAGTTTTGAAAGTTTATACTAGCATTAGTCAATCAATCCAAGCTATATACGAAGAAGAATCTTTTCTTATCTTGGGACCTGAGGGCTGAGGCTGCTTATATATAAGGCAATTACATATTATTATATTCTATGTTACAAAAACTATGATTGTCATGAGGCTTCTGGATCTTAGAGTTTATCTTGAGATCTTAATTAGAGTTTCTCTTGAGATCTTAGAGTTTCGTACATCGATTATGGAAGTTAACATTCCATCCTTTAGTATCTTAACAAGCTTTACATATTTTAACGCCAGAAACCATACATTTGGTGTTGATCTCCTTACTCATCATAACGACGATATCAATATAACGTAATTGGACAAATTTGGAATATCTACCTAAACAAAATTGTGTTTTTTTTTGGGTTAGTATCGAGAAAAAAATAGCTTAAAAAACTCGAGGTATGAAAGCATGGTTCTTTTGCATGACTGATCATGTTTATAACAACTAAAAGTATTGTTTAAGCTATTTAAAAACTTGAACTGATTTTATAACTGCTTTTGTCATAATCATCTCGACTGACGCCATCTAGATGAATGCCAAGTCCAATTTTTCTTATAAATAGGGTTTAAGAATTCATAATTTTCACATGACAAAATAAAATTGTATTTACATTTGTATATATCTTTGAAATCTATTAAAGAACAGTTCCTTTGTTGACAAAAAAAAACAGTTCCTTCATATTTGAATATAAGAAAATCTCTCATATTTCATTTCAAATAAGAGTACTATCAAATATGCATGTATTTAATATTAATGAGTTCATTTTATAATTGTAAAGTTTTTAACTTCATATAAGATTTTCAGTTCAAAATAACCAATTCAAATATTCATATTTGCTAGACAACACAAAGTATCATCTCCATTTATTGCCAACCTCATAATGCCAATGGTGGACCAAAAGAAAAAACATTGCATTTATTTATTCTCTTGACATAAGAAAAAATGCAATAACTTGTCAAATAATTGCTAGAAAACCCCTCTATATAAAAAGTTATAAAATGTGAACAGTATAAAGTAAAAAATAAAAAGAAGAAGTATGTGTATATGAAAGACCTCTCCAATGTTCACTTGCTCCAGTTTCTCCAAGTTTAGAAAATTGCTACAAACTCTCTCTCTCTTTCTCTCGTTTTGCTATGTGGTAATAAACAGACAACAGTTTTTGTTTGTCCGTACCATTTTACTTACTCTCACACTGTCTTTGTCTCTTACTACTCTCGTCTCTTTTTTTTCCCTTCTGTTGTGTTTATATCTTTCTTTTTTCTCTAAACCCAAAACAGTCAAAATCAGGGAAGCCAAAATTTTCTTTGCTTTCTTCTCCTTTCGTCCTTTCTTTAAAACCAAAGACAGTTAGGTTTGAGAGAGAGAGAGAGAGAGAATGAAGAGTAAAAGCCTTTTTGTCTGAGTAAGAGGAAACCAAAAGAAAAATGGAGATGGGTTCCAACTCGGGTCCGGGTTTAGGTCCGGGTCAGGCAGAGTCCGGTGGTTCCTCCACTGAGTCATCCTCTTTCAGTGGAGGGCTCATGTTTGGCCAGAAGATCTACTTCGAGGACGGTGGACGTGGATCCGGGTCTTCTTCCTCTGGTGGTGGGTCAAACAGACGTGTCCGTGGAGGAGGGTCAGGCCAGTCGGGTCAGATACCAAGGTGCCAAGTGGAAGGTTGTGGAACGGATCTAACCAACGCAAAAGGTTATTACTCGAGGCACAGAGTTTGTGGAATGCACTCTAAAACACCCAAAGTCATTGTTGGTGGTCTCGAACAGAGGTTTTGTCAACAGTGCAGCAGGTTCTTATTATCCCAATTCTACCCTTTAGTACTATCGTTTATTTACATGTTTTGCCATTGCCGGAGATATTAGAGTCCGGCCAAGGCTTTCCTTGTTCCACTGTTGTGAATCAAATCTAAAGGCTTTAGCTTTTTGTGATTGTCAGTGTCATATGCTTTTTTGGCTTTAACGTCTTTTTATTTTCATTTTTTGAACTTTACAGCTTCGTTTTGTAACCTGGTCTTGTGTTTTGTTGGACTCGTTGGGCTTATTTTTGGGAATATGTTTACGTGTACTTCTGGATGCTTCTTTTTATTTTTATTTTTGATTTTTGTCTTTCTAAATAATCTCATCCAAAGGGATATGAAATGAATGGACAAGAAGAAACCCATTGCCCTCATTTTTGCTTCTTTAGGTCATCTCATTATTGAGGGGGACAAAACTAATGTACCATTGCATCATTGACGTTATCATTGAGGAACTCTGTTACAAGTTTGTGGTTTATAGATTCTAATTCAAACTGATGACGAAAGCTTATAATGACTTAAATAAAGTATAGAACCGGCCGTGTTTAACGGACGTGGAGAGGTCTTGTGTTTGGATTGTTCTGTTATGTTGCTTTTCTTTGAAGTTAACTAGATCTGAATCAATCTCACTCAGGTTTCATCAGCTTCCTGAGTTTGACCTAGAGAAAAGGAGTTGTCGTAGGAGACTCGCTGGCCATAATGAGCGACGGAGGAAGCCACAGCCTGCGTCTCTCTCTGTGCTGTCTTCTCGTTACGGGAGGATTGCACCATCACTTTACGGTTAGATATTTTTTTAGCTTGACACAAGACCAATACAAGTGATTATTTATCTTTATAATGAGATGTATATGCTGGCATGTTATGGGACAGGGAACGCTGATGCTGGAATGAATGGAAGCTTTCTTGGGAACCAAGAAATGGGATGGACAAGTACAAGAACATTGGATACAAGAGTGATTAGACGTCCTGTGTCAGCACCGTCGTGGCAGATCAATCCGATGAATGTATTTAGCCAAGGTTCAGTTGGTGGAGGAGGGTCAAGCTTCTCATCTCCAGAGATTAGGGACACTAAACTAGAGAGCTACAAGGGAATGGGCGACTCAAACTGTGCTCTCTCTCTTCTGTCAAATCCACATCAGCCACAGGACAACAACAACAACAACACATGGCGAGCTTCTTCAGGTTTTTGCCCGATGACAGTTACAATGGCTCAGCCACCACCTGCACCTAGCCAGCATCAGTATCTAAACCCGCCTTGGGTATTCAAGGATGATGACAATGACATGTCACCTGTTTTGAATTTAGGTCGGTTCACCGAGCCAGATAATTGTCAGATAAGCAATGGCACGACGACAATAGGTGATCAGTTCGAGTTATCTGATCACCATCATCAAAGTAGGAGACAGTACATAGAAGATGAGAACACAAGGGCTTATGACTCTTCTTCTCACCATAATAACTGGTCTCTCTGACTTGTCTTTTGCATCAGAGAATCTTCTTACCAATGTTACCATGAACGATCCTGCTCTATCTTATCTTTTGCTCTTCTGTTATCTGCTATTAATAAACCAGACAATTGTTGCCTAAGAATGGCCTTTTGATTTTTATGCTACATGTTTTGTTTGTTCCATCTCCATGAAATCTCTTAACTTAGGAAACAAGACAGAGCATCACAATTATTAAGATTTTCTTCATCACATCAGGGTTTCATATATTGAATCTATAAAAATCATCCTATGAATCAAAGCAGGAGACAATATTACCTCTTTCTTTAGCCATAGCCTCATCAGCTTTGCTCAAACTCAACAATCTTAAACGCTAAATTAGACTCAGAGACCTATTGATTAACAAAGTGAACTTCCTTTTTCCCCAAAACCCTAATGACTCACCTTCATAGAGTCGTCCTTTATAGACTTAGCACCCGCGTTTCCAAATGAAACCTCACATTCTAATCAAAACTTGAACTATAGACATACACCAGAAGACGACTGAGCTATGATTCCAAGTTTTGATCAGAATGTAATTTGATCTGAAAAAAAAAAAAAAAAA
>NC_025690.1:23346255-23359267 GCF_000633955.1 Camelina sativa
GATTCTTCTCTTCATAAAAATCTGTTGTCAGCAACAGTAGTAAGACGATGACAGAGACCTTTCTTCAAAAGATCTCTCATCTTCCAACCATAGTGGTAGTCAGAGCTTTGCTACAGAGACCGAAAGAGGGGGATAGAGAGAATAACATAAATGGGCTTCATAATGGGCTTAATAGGCCCACATGAACTTATACTAGATTCTGCTTATTGGGTTTTTTTCTTTTCTTTATTGGCTCTCTACTGTGTCGTCGTCTCCTGAAGAACAACGAAAACATCTCTCATTGAGTTCCTTCACTGAATCGCTCTCTTTCCTTGCTTCTTCGATTTACAAAGGTTAGACTTTTCTGAATCCTTCAATGATCTCTCTCCGTTGTGTTCTGTAACACCTTTCTTCTGTTCGTTATTGATGGATTCCAATTTTTCATTGTATTACGACTTTGTGATGAGTTTTACTGAGCTTCCCAAAACTAGGGTTCTGCTTTTACATTAATCAAATCTCGGATTTTTTCGTTTCAATTCAATGTCTCACTGCATGATTTTTGGGTCTTTAAACCATATTATATTGACGATCTGGTAATGGGTTCAAAACCAAATTTGTAAAGACTGCGACTTTCCTACTTCAATTTGATAAATTTGATCCAAATCCGCGTCTTTTAGTACATCCCGCATTTAAATTTCACATTTTGTTGTTGTTTTGTTTGATCGTGTTCGTCTGATGAATGTTTTACTCGTGTGCATTAGCTAGAACCGTAGAAAGGAATCATGGATCCAGCTGAAATGAGATATCTGGAAGAAGAGGATGGTCCGATGATGAAGACAATGAAAGGTAGTGTCACTGGTTTTGGTGCTGGGATGATTTACGGAACCATTTTAGCGACTTGGAAAGATGTTCCAAGAGTGGAGAGAAATGTGGCTCTTCCAGGGCTTATCAGAACATTGAAGATGATGGGAACCCACGGGCTGACTTTTGCTGCCATTGGAGGTGTTTACATCGGTGTTGAACAGCTGGTTCAGAACTTTAGGTGCAAGAGGGATTTTTTCAATGGTGCTATTGGTGGTTTTGCTGCTGGAGCTTCTGTGCTTGGTTATAGAGGTAATGTTGTTTCTTCTTGTCTCATATAGTTCGTTACTGTTTTTTCATTGTGTCAGCAAAAACCAGTGTCTCGATGATTAAGTAGTTTGGAATGGTTTTGGGGAAGACCATTTGAAGTTGCTGGAACTAGCAGTATGTAGTTCGATTCATAGGTTTTAGGAGCTAAGTAGTCACTGATGGACAAACAACAAAATTGAGTGGGAGTAACAAAGAATAGTCAGAGTTTTTAATATCTAGGAAGAAATAAATTGTTCCTTGCCTCAAGTTAATGTTATTCGGTATCTTGTTTATCAAATCTTTATGATATCATAAGTGCCAAGAGTTTGGGATTGAGTACGTACAAGAGACTCTCAAAATCTCGTATATGTAAAGATTGAAAGTACATAGCTTTGAATGACTTGATGCTATAGATTTCTGCATTCTTTTGTTGCTAAACTCCATTGTAAACTGGTTTATTGTGGTGACATTTGTTATCCTTTTTTTACAGCAAGGAGCATCCCAACAGCTATAGCTGCAGGTGCAACTCTGGCTATTACCTCTGCTCTGATTGACTCTGGAGGTCAGACCACAAGAGTAGACACTGGCAGAGAGTACTATCCTTACACCGTAGAGAAAAGAGCTGAAGCTGATTCCTGATTTCTCTTTTGGTGACTGAAATTAATAAGATGTGCATTCGCTGATCCCAAGGCTCTTTGAGATAATATCTCTTCCATGTCCTCTCCTTTTTGTTGATTGTATCCGGATATGTGAAATCTTGAAACCTTTTGCTCTTGTTTCCTCATGTTTTTTTCGTCCGAATGTTTCCCACTACAATAAAAAATCAACTTTGTCTGAAAATGTATCAAAGGTTTCAGCTTTCAGTAGTCACACTTTTGCTTGCTTCTGTTAATCTCAAGCTGCATACTTTTATCTTAACCAACAATAATAGATTTGAACGTGACAAGCATAAGGAAACAAACATGAAACATTTAATCATAATCATAAATCAGACGAAGTGGATTTGGAGATCTACATGTAAAAGCAGAATTACACACGTGGCAATGTATAATTGGCTATCTTAAATTTCCTTGTGCTATGGCTAATCTAGTGGTTCTTGTCCAAGTAACTATCGCATCACAGTGACGAGTTTTTCTTTTCTTCCGGAGACCTCTACAGCAATGGCAGGGATCATAAGCCCTAGCCCTACGGCTCTTTATTTTACCAGGTAATACGAGTTCTCTCAACTGAAAGTTGATTCCTTCTCCAAGTTCTTTAATCTTGGAGAGTTCTCATCAATCAGATAAAAAGTTTACAGCTTTGATTTCTGATGCAGTAATTTTGGTGGAAAGCGATTGAAAGCGGTGAGCTGGGCGGGAAAGAGTGTCTCCGGGAAGGTAATCCGCCGGAGAAACTTGAGAATTGCGGCGGAGGTGAAATTCGTGAATGCAGAAGAAGCAAAGAAGCTGATAGCCGAAGAAGGTTACTCTGTTGTGGATGTAAGAGACAAGACTCAATTCGAGAGAGCTCATATAAAATCTTGCTCCCATGTCCCTCTCTTCATTTACAACGAAGACAACGATATTGGTAAGAAAAGAACTCGAACCTTTACTTGAACAAACTGTATGGCATTATTGTAGTTCTGAGTGGATTTGTCTGAACAAAATTGCAGGCACGATAATTAAGAGGACCGTGCACAACAATTTCTCAGGACTATTCTTTGGTTTGCCTTTTACTAAAATGAATCCGGACTTCCTTAAGTCCGTTAGAAACGAGTTTTCTCAGGACAGCAAACTTTTACTTGTTTGTCAAGAAGGTCTCAGGTTAGTAGAACAAACAAACTCTGGATTCACTGATACATCACCGAGTGTAGTATGAAGAGAATTTTAAAGTTTCTTTTCTTGTTCTTGAAAAGATCTGCAGCTGCAGCTAGTAGATTGGAGGAAGCAGGTTACGAAAACATAGCTTGTGTAACATCAGGGCTACAATCTGTAAAACCAGGTTTGATTCCATCTGGCTTCATCTAAAGAACATTCCTTAAGGTTTGGAAATACTTTGGTTTGAGAAGGATGCTGAATCGGATTTACTGATTGTTGCGTCTTTAGGGACATTTGAGTCGGTTGGTTCAACCGAGTTGCGGAATGCTGGCAAAGCAGGGCTTATTACAATTCAAGGCCAGATCTCTGCAGTCTTAGGAACAGTGCTCGTCTGTAAGTAAACTTTACCATACAGTTGAAGAATATAGAGAATGTTGTTTGGTCTTTTTGGTTATGAATTAGCCTTTGTTGAACTTGCAGGTGCTTATTTGTTCATACAGTTCTTCCCAGACCAAGCAGAGAAGCTGTTTCCTCCAACAAGCTAAGAGACAAGACAAAACAACTATTGATCCAGAGAAGTTTTCACAGTTTCAGCCTGCTTTGTATGTGTAGATGCTTAAGAGAAAAATTGAAGAAAAAACTCATATTTTTAAGATTCCAAGTAGTTACTAAGGATTTATATATATATGGTATTGAGCAAAGGTTATATGCTTAAAACAATTGAAAGAAATCAACACTCAAAAAGACAAGATTGCGTAATGTTTTTCAAGGACAAAAACGTGGATATATAGAACTAATAAATATGATCAAAGCAGAGAGAAAAACCCTACACAATAAAACAAAGCTTTAGGAGTTAGAGAGCGTGCTGTGCAGTTAAGTTCTGATGTCAAAAGTGCTAGCAATCTCTGAGGAACAACGGATCAAGAGAACTCTATAGTCAATGGTCTCTTTAGTCGCCTTGTAGGCAGTAAAGTTGCCGAATATTTCCAGTTGCTGTCACCAAAGAAGCAGATACATATAAATCATTGGATGACCAATGGAGAGAATGAACTAGAATGGGGATGTGATTTGATTACCGTAGAGCCAGTCTTTGAAATGCATGTGGAACGCTGTAATAAGTTCTCGTTTTCGGTTTTCTTCAAGAGGTGTTTCTCTTAAGGATTGCCTTGTTTCTTCCAAGTTCTTAAGCTGCTCAAAACAAAAACACAGTTAAGGGATCAGATGCTGAGATATGGATGAAAAACAAACTAGCAATTTCATATGGAAGAGCCCAAAAAAAAACATACGTTTGTCTGCTGCACTGCCTTATATGCATCTGGCAATGGAAATGGATTGTCTTTCGTGGAACCAACTGCCTCGCCCGCAAACCAGTTTGGGATCTGATCCAGAGACATTGATGTGAAAAATTAACCCATGATCACAATCTTAGTAACCAATACTACTAGTTATTACAGGAAAATTAAAATAACAAAAAGGGGAATCTTACCAAAAAGGTAGTGAACTGGTCAGGGGCCACACATGAAGCCGGTTCAGATTGTTTATCAGAGGCACCGGTAGGATGTGAGAGTGAGTCATGCGGATCAACTGCTCCCACTGCCAAGGATTCATTCCATTTGTTGATAGTTGGCTCAATTCCTACCTCGGTCATATGCTCCTCCAAGTGCGAGTAAAATGTATTATATGGAGCAACCTGGAACAAGTCAAAGTCATATTGATGCCAACAGTTACAGACAATACATCAGAAGATGTTTCAACTTAAGAAGTGACTCTAACAGCATGTTCAATTGTCGAATCACCATGAAACGTTAATATGATCATGAGTATACCAGGCTTTTAACACAAAAAAGATATAACCTAAAGATAAACAAACATATGTGGTTTATTTACTAATGTCAGCTGATTATCAGAGCGCGAAACGAGAGTTGCTTATGCAGCCCGATATAAAACTTGTAAACTAAACCCTCAATCTTAAAGAGACACATCACCTGTAGTTTGTGGTTATCACCAACGNAAAAACACAGTTAAGGGATCAGATGCTGAGATATGGATGAAAAACAAACTAGCAATTTCATATGGAAGAGCCCAAAAAAAAACATACGTTTGTCTGCTGCACTGCCTTATATGCATCTGGCAATGGAAATGGATTGTCTTTCGTGGAACCAACTGCCTCGCCCGCAAACCAGTTTGGGATCTGATCCAGAGACATTGATGTGAAAAATTAACCCATGATCACAATCTTAGTAACCAATACTACTAGTTATTACAGGAAAATTAAAATAACAAAAAGGGGAATCTTACCAAAAAGGTAGTGAACTGGTCAGGGGCCACACATGAAGCCGGTTCAGATTGTTTATCAGAGGCACCGGTAGGATGTGAGAGTGAGTCATGCGGATCAACTGCTCCCACTGCCAAGGATTCATTCCATTTGTTGATAGTTGGCTCAATTCCTACCTCGGTCATATGCTCCTCCAAGTGCGAGTAAAATGTATTATATGGAGCAACCTGGAACAAGTCAAAGTCATATTGATGCCAACAGTTACAGACAATACATCAGAAGATGTTTCAACTTAAGAAGTGACTCTAACAGCATGTTCAATTGTCGAATCACCATGAAACGTTAATATGATCATGAGTATACCAGGCTTTTAACACAAAAAAGATATAACCTAAAGATAAACAAACATATGTGGTTTATTTACTAATGTCAGCTGATTATCAGAGCGCGAAACGAGAGTTGCTTATGCAGCCCGATATAAAACTTGTAAACTAAACCCTCAATCTTAAAGAGACACATCACCTGTAGTTTGTGGTTATCACCAACGATAAGAGGTCGCTGATTGACTCCCAAAAAGAACACACATTCACGGCAATTGGCGATGCAGATTCGTTTGGTAGCTGCAATCACATGAACTCTCTCACAATGCTCAACTCTTACTGCCTGCAGAGATAATAAAATATTTTCACTGAATCTTCAACCCTGAATCTCGTTAACCAAAGACTAAAGCAGGGAAGAGTAGATTTGTAGTACCTTGCCAGCAGCTCCCAGAACGATAGTAGAATCAGAACATCCGTACACAGTTGCATATCTCAATGGTGCTAAAAGATAAATGACAGAATCATGACAATTGGCAACCTGCAGAATACATAAAACATGCAATTGAAGTGTGCATACATGAGTGAAAGAAACGGAATCAAGAATTCTACAACTGCAAAATGTGAAGGACTACTGAGTTTAAAATGCAAATTAGTGGTTCAATACGGACCTTCACTGATCTACCCTTAAGATCGGAAGCCTGCTTGAAAAGTGAAGTCTTAGAAACTCCCTCAATAATACACGGACCTCTGTCGTTGGATGAAACTTTATTAAGAGCTACGCAAGACTGTGCCATTCCAGCATCTTGATCGGAGACATTAGATTCTTTCCCAGAAATTCTGTCAGAAATGCTTTCTAAGGCGGACGCTATGTCTTTCAGAAGCCAATCATTCACTTGAGAAGCAGGAACGGGGACAGCGGGCATATCAGGATCAGAATTCGCAAAAAAAGGAGTAGCTTGGCTTAAAGAAGGTACATCAGATCCCTTATCACCATAATGAACAAGAAACCCAATGTGCTCAAAACTTTCCATAGACAGGACCTGAGGAGGAGATTCAGACCATCTAGCATGAGATATACAATCGGAACATAAGTTACTATATCCATCCAATACAAACAGTTATCCCTTCCCGAATGAGATATAAAAAGGTTAGCACATACCAAAGATTCATCTCCTTCTCCCTCCACAGGCTCTGAAAGGAGAGAAATAATATTTGTTATGTGCTTTTGTAGATACGATAACTGATGAGCTTCTTCATCTGCCGGTGATGGCATAAACCGACGGCTGTTGCTACGAACAAGCTGCATAATAATGAAACGTAATCAACTTAAGCTTTAACAGCAACAAGATTATCTCAGTACATATGATAAAAACAGAAGTGAGAACAATTATCACAAAAATATTTAAAAGCTCAGACAAGCCTTTTCATAAAACGGTCAGCAAGAATGTCACCCAATTAGAGACTTAGGCAAAACATACCAAAAGAATAAGGTCAGTAAGTCGAGTGTCTCTAAATTTTTAAGTTTGCATTGCAAAATTATAGTATAATCCAATGCAAAATGCAAAAAAAAAACAAAAACTCTCTTGCCTAGTGATAGAGCCATTACGTTTACAGTATCATTTCCCAGCGCTAATAGATCACAAGGAAACATTTATGAGCCACATTGCATAATTTAGAGAATGTAAAACGTAAAAAAAAAAAACATGCCTGAATTGGCGATAACGCCGACAAGTATCCATCAAAAGCAGAAGTAGATGGCCAAACATCAGCCACAGCAGCAGAGTCCTTATGCGTTCTAGGCAACAACTTCTTATACGATTGAATGTATAGAAACAAAATCAGATCCCTCAAATCAACTCCAACCGAATCAACTTCCTCAGATTTTTTGGCCAAAACCAGAGGATCATTCTCGCAATGTAACACAGAACCGAGAGTTTCGAGAACGAGACGCGCATTATCACCGGAGATCAAGAGCGCATCGGAAACGGCGGCAGATCCAACGCGGTTATTCGTCGCGGAAGCAGCTAGCTTTTGTTTGATCGGAGCTAGAGTTTGAATCGGGTCGGTGAAAACGAGCTTCTGGATCGGGAGAAGGCCGTGCTCGAAAGGTACACGCCTCGGGTGGATGATTGAATTCGAATTCTGAATCGGTTTCGGAGTTTGAATCGGGTCTGGGTCTGGTGGTGGTGATTGGTCGATTAGTTCTTCCGTCATTATGATTCAAAACCAGAGAAAGAGAAGACAGTTGTGAGGGGAAGTTACAGATCTTTTGAACATCGGATATGGAGAAAGAAGGAAGAGACAAGAGAGAGAGAGTTATGTTACAGTGTGTGCAACCACATGCTAATTCTCATACGCCCTCGTAAGGAATAATGGGCCATAAAAGGGCGGCCCATTAAGCAACCTTTGATAAAGTTTATTAGTTTCTCTTTCTTCTCCGACTCAGTTTTGTACCGGCGACGAGATTTAAAGTCGTCGTTCAAAGAAATGGATGATTTGTCAGCTTGCTACTCTCACTATAATTTACCGGCGAACATTCCTCCTCCGCTGCTGGGAATGGCTCCGATTCCGATTACTCCGGCTCATTCTGTCTATTTGCCAGCACACGTCTCAATCGGAGCTCGCGATGAGGTTCGTACGCTTTTCGTTGCTGGACTTCCTGAAGATGTCAAGCCTCGGGAGATCTATAATCTCTTTAGAGAGTTTCCAGGATATGAGACTTCGCATCTTCGGAGCTCAGATGGAGCTAAGGTAAATATCCTTTTTTCGGGATTTTGTAATTTGGGTTTTATGGATGGTTGGATGATTTCCTGGTGAAGAGACTGAGAATCTTACTGTGGTTGTTTTGGTAGCCCTTCGCATTTGCTGTGTTCTCGGATCTGCAGTCAGCTGTAGCGGTGATGCATGCTCTCAATGTGAGTTCAAATCTCTTCGGAACTTGCTGCTGTTTCAATTTCTAGCTGATGTTTCTACTTATGTGAATGATTGATTCGGTGATATTGCTGCATATTTTGAAGTCCTTCAGAAAGCTTAAGACATGTCTGTGATGTGTGAAGTTAAATTTAGCCGGAAAGAATGAAAATTTGGGTTTTATATAAGTAAAGTTGGTGTCTTTCTGGTTGTTCTTATCCACCCTAAGTAACTTGAAATCGTTTCAGTTTCAAAATTTGATAGCTGGTTGCATTGTTTTGGCGCGAATGAATTAGCTATTGCCATTTACTTTAGCCTGAACTATTTATGAAGACCATTAAGCTATTTTGTCTTATTTGTTTCCTTTCAGGGGATGGTATTTGATCTTGAAAAGCATTCTACTCTTTACATTGATCTTGCCAAATCAAACCCCAAATCTAAGCGATCAAGAACAGGCAAGTAGCAGGATTCTTTCTGTTCGGTAGCTGAATAAAAGTTTGATCTTCGCTTATGTGTTTATTTTCCTTTTGTTTTGTGGTAGATGATGGTTGGGAAAGCTTGAAAAAACCCAAGTCTTTGAGCACCACTACTGAATCTGGTAAGATCATTGGCACAAGCCTTCATTTTGGGGCTTCTTGTGACCTTTTGTATTTTATGTTTCTTGTATCTGAATATGGGTATTGTATTTATCGTTATAATCTTCACTATCCCCACGCTCATGCATGTTAGCTCTTTCTGGTTTAAGATTTCACACTTGAGCTATAAGTGCCGTCAACATGGTTTCACGTTTCTGAAAAGCTCACACTGCACATTCTTGCACGTTTGGGCACTAGCAGGTTTCGGCAGCTTTCACACTCCTGGAATGAGTAGTTCTGCTTACAACACAATTGGTTATTCACATGCACAAAGGTCATCGGCACTACTTGAGCACATACTTGTGATTGCTTAGATTCTGTTTCTTTGTTGCACTCACTTTTCCTGTATCTCTTCCCTGAAATCTAACTTACTTAAGGCTTAGCTGAACTGGTCCTAGCTCCCATGCCCTGGCTATGAGAGAGCTTGTTCTTCCTTAGCTATTAACTCAGGAAACTCTTTGTCTCACTATATTCTTTTTGCTCCTTCAGTCAAGGAATTGCTAATGTTGCTGGGAGGGCACCGACTACTGGAAAATCTGTAAGCGTCTGCCTATTTTATACTTTCATATGAAGATTGCATTCTGTTTGGACAAAAAAACAGTGAGGTAGACTATCTATTACCATTGGACATGACGATCTTTGTTCTTTTGACAGAATAATGTGGCAGATCCTTGTCCAACACTTTTCATAGCGAATATGGGACCAAATTGCACTGAAGCTGAGCTAATTCAAGTTTTCTCGAGGTAAGGATACTCTGTTCTCCACGCAAAACTGTAACCAGTAGAGATAGTTTTCACTCTTTTTCCTGTCAGATGCCGTGGATTCTTAAAACTGAAGATTCAGGGTACATACGGGACTCCTGTTGCATTTGTTGATTTCCAGGTACAGCTCTCGCAATATCTTTTTCTGAAAGAGAAGAGAGAGATCCTATTTTGTTTAAAGAGTGAACTGACTCTGTCATGTTTGCTTTGATATGTGGCTTCGGCAGGACATCAGTTGCTCAAGTGAAGCACTACATACTCTTCAAGGCACAGTACTTTACTCATCCCTCACTGGGGAGGGTTTGAGGGTGCAGTATCCTTCACTACTATCCCCATTATAATTCTTCGTGTTTTTTTCTCATGGGACTTTACCGATATTCCAAGAATTGACTTAACTGCAATATCAGATATGCTAGATCACGGATGGGAATGCGTAAGAAGATTAATTAGTGTTAAAATTGATTATGCTCTGATTCGTAAAGATAAAGTAGAATGCCATGCTCAAACGGCCTAGGTACTGAACTTTGCTACATGCATATGTAGTTACAGACTTACAGTACGCAGATGTATTATTTATCATATTGATGTAAGGGACCATGTTGAAAAGCAAGTTTCATGTAAGAGCTTTGAAACGATACTGAACCACGGTTCTTTTATACATATACTTCTTGGGTAAAATAGCACTTCGTTAGAAGGTATTAAAGTGATCCACAGGGTTGCACACAAGTGGTCGAGCCATCTCAGCAGAAAAACCAGAACCTTGGCTCAGATCGACCTTCTGTCCATCAACACTCTTCCAGTCGAAGCGCTGCACCAATGAACCCACACCTATATGCATCATATTCATGGCAAGGGATGCTCCTGGACATCCTCTTCTTCCACTCCCAAACGGAAGGTAACGGAAATTCTGTCCCTTGAACTCCATCTGATGTTCACCTATCTTCTCTTCAGAGCTCTCTAGAAATCTCTCGGGAATGAATCTGTCTGCATCCTTCCATAGTTCTGAATCTCGCATGATTGCATAGACATTTACGAGTACACGTGTTTTTGACTTGACAAGGCACCCGTTCACCTGGCAGTCTTCTGCGCATTCTCTTATGATCAGAGGAGCTGAAGGGTGGAGCCTCAAAGTTTCCCTTAGGACAGCTCGGAGGTAAGGGAGGTTAGGAACGTCTGATTCATTGACCATTCTTTTACTTCCAACAACGGTATTGATTTCTTCTCTTAACTTGTTGAACGCTTGTGGATGGTTTAGTAGTTGCCCCATTGCCCACTGCATTGCTGCTGCTGATGTATCTGTTCCCGCCATGAAAACATCCTAAAGAAGTTTCACGAAACAGAGTTTTATCATATCAGAATAATCAAATTGACAATTGGATTCTATTGACAGGCAAGAGGAAACATACCAGCAGGAAAGATTTCATGTCATTCCTCGTTAGCTTCATTTCAGCAGTGGGATCTCTGTAAGTTTCCAACAATATATCCAAAATGTCCTTTCTGGTACCATCTTTCTTTGTCGTGTTTGCCTCACGTTCCTTCATAATCCTCTCTACAAGCAGGTCATATTTTTCGATTACAGCCACTAATCTCTTCCCGTTCCCGGAAAAATCCAGTACCTTGAATGGTCCCAACAAATCTCCTACACTGATCTTCCCCGCAAGCTCCAAACTTGTCTTCACCAGCTTCCTTATCTCTTCCGCTTTATCATCAGTACCTGAACACCTCGTGCTCATCGCCATCCTGCAGATGACATTGTTGGTGTATTTTATGAACTGGCTACTCAAGTCACAAGGCAACCCTTCTCTGCAACACTTAGCCACAGACTCGACCAGCTTCAGTTTCTCCTCCTCACGGATGTCAGCGAATTTCTCCAGCTGTGGGACAGCAAGAAGCTTAGTCATGCACATCTTTTTCATGAACCTCCAGTAATCTCCATATTGCGCAAGGACGAATCTGGACCCTCTATACTTGAAATGCTCAGCAGAACCAAACTCAGGTCTCGAGGAGAAATTAAGCTCTTGCTCCTTGAAAATCTCTCTCGCCACCGAAGAGCTTGAGACCACAACGCACTTAGAAGCGCCGAGACGTATCTCCATGAGTGGGCCATACTTGCGAGCTAGATTCTGGAATGAGACAGGCAATACTTGGCCTATCAAATGAAGGTGACCAATGAATGGTAAAGCTGAGGGCTGTGGCAGCTTCGTAGCAGCCATTGAATCTTGTTTCTTCAAGAACCATTTGAAGAGAGCATAAAGCATGAATGCAAAAACAAAGGATTTGATGAAGATAAGGTTAGTGTTTAATTTTGGATCCATTGCAGGTTTTATTGATACAGTTTTTAATGTGTGCTTGTATTTATAGTTTAGTAACCAGACACAGACGAATCTTGTTTATTAGATTCTCATTGTAAAGAATACAAACAACAGATGTGACCTTTTACCAAATATGTGTGAGTCTGTGACGTAACATATATGAAAAAAGTGTTACATTCAGGATATTGATATTGTTTAGAAACAAGAAGGCCTTCACCAAGATTGTGACAATTACAGATATCAAGAAATCTCAGGCTAAAAGAACATCTGCAATTTCCACCAACAAAACCAAAATTGGAAACGTCTGTACAATCTGTTTACTTGAATTTAGAAGACATCATCATACATGTCTAGTGAGGGAAATTACAAAAGCCTAAAAGCAAAAAAGGTTCTCAACATAAATCCGTGAACTATCTAACAGTTATCTCCCCTATGATGCTATCATCAGAAGATGAATCTCGTACTATGTCTTATCATCAGAAAAATGATAGAAGCTACCTGCTATATATCATCAGAGTGATGATTGACCCCTTTCTAGTAATATATCATCAGAGTAGATGATACCAAAAAGTCTTAACAAATCCACACGCTCATGAAGATATTACCAGTAGATGATCCACCTCTCTTTGATATCCTCAGAAGATGATGTACTCACTGTGCAGTCAATGTCATCATCGCATCGACATTAGCGTACGAACCCTTTTCTCCCTTTCTGCTCTCTTAGCACTAGGAGTGCTCTTCATTTTCTGAATCTCTTCCATCACAACCTTCTCGACTTTATCAATAGAGTTGAGGAGCTTCTTCTGTGGAGTGAGGGCATCTTCTTCCCCTGTATTCTCTCTAGTGATATCAAGCAGAATCTGATGGACTTTAGCAGTTGAGGGTGGCCAGGGACGCTTGAACCCAACCGATGG
>NC_025690.1:23361879-23396957 GCF_000633955.1 Camelina sativa
AACCCTTTTCTCCCTTTCTGCTCTCTTAGCACTAGGAGTGCTCTTCATTTTCTGAATCTCTTCCATCACAACCTTCTCGACTTTATCAATAGAGTTGAGGAGCTTCTTCTGTGGAGTGAGGGCATCTTCTTCCCCTGTATTCTCTCTAGTGATATCAAGCAGAATCTGATGGACTTTAGCAGTTGAGGGTGGCCAGGGACGCTTGAACCCAACCGATGGACCAGGAGTGACCATAGAGTAGTCATGCTCGAGCTGAGCACCAGACAGTGGTACTAGAGAATCAAGAACTCCAAGCTGTTGTGGTGTTGGGGTCTCAATATCTCGGCCAACGCCTTCTCCCATACGAGCTCTCCTTCTCTCAATAGCCTTCAAAAAGAAGTGTGTAGTTAGAATAAATAGCAAGGCCAAGCAAAGCGTTTTGAACATTCTCCAAATCAAAAAAGGATAAGCCTTTTTCTTTATAGCCATGAGAATACTAATGCCAAATCAGATATAAACAGATTCAAGTTGGCTATAACTCACCCTAACAACAGCGGAAACATCACGGAGCGGGGTTCTTGGATACCAAGAAGGCAACACAGAAGTTGAAGCACGAGCCCTTCCACGCCTAGTAACACCCAAGCTAGTGTTCTCTCGTCCCTGTGGCGATCTAAATTGAATCTGGCCTCTTCTACTACCACCACCAGTACGTCGAATACCGAAATTACCCCTGACAAGCCCACCTCTTCCCGTCATAGATCCTTGACCAATCGACCCAAGTCCTGTAGCTTCCGACGGCACTCTCTGAACCGGAGACCCAAACAAATGGTGATGTGTAGCTGCTGGTTCGTCAATTAAAATGCCATTCGAGCGTCTGTTGAGAAACGCGGCTGGGTAATCTACTGGTCTCTCTATCCTATCTCTTGCTTCGGGCATTTTGATTCAGCACCTCTGCGTTAAAATCGAAGCACGAAACCATTAAAACACAAACCAAAATCTTGTTTTCCATTTTTAATCATATGTTCTTAAACTTCATAAACACCAAGAAATGGAGAACTAAAGCCCAATCACATGACCAAAAAAAAACCTAATTCTAAACATCAACAGTTTTATCAAGAACAGAATCAAATCAAATCTATATACTACCAGCGACAATCGAAAAATGGATTTTACCTAAAATGAATCTTCGATAGATACCTTCGTGAAAGCTCCGACCGGCTTCGTGAATAGTAAAGTGGAGGGGACAAAGAGGAAAAAGGAGAGAGGAGCTTTTAAGAGAGAAACGATCTGGCAAAAAATTTTGAGACCATCTTCTAGGCGGGTTTTCATTATTGAAAATGAAAATTTTTCGAGTTTTCACCTGTGTGCAAAATTTTTGAAATTTTCATCTCACGCGGGATAAATTTTTTCGTTTTTTTTTTCAACGCGCACACAAAATTCGTCAAATTTTTGTCAGATTACACTTTTGTCCTTCTATATTTGAATGGGCTTTCGGCCCAATATCTGCGCCTTTACTAGAGAGACCCATTTAAGTTTTACGTTTCACGATAGAATCCTCACCGTTTTTAAGTGTCACAGAATCCAACCCGGTGCTTTATCAATTACCAGAGATAACCGGTGTGCGTATCGATCGGTCCATGATTTTCTCTGATAAGCCGGCAAAACACTAACCAAAGAACTCAACTTTAATTTCGTAGTTCGTTTCTTCTATTTATAGTTAGACCGATCGAACCGGAGAATTCCACGATTTAATTACAGTCCAATCGGCGTTTGGATTTGGAGTTCGAGTTTGTGACCGACAATGTATAAAAAAGTAAATTAGGTTATGTATATATATATATGTTAAGTTGACAAAAAGATAAATCGTGTCCGTCTGAAGTTTTTATTCCATTAAGACGATCAAAAAAAACTTGGGAAGACGATTCTCGATCTCGACGAAGAAAGAAACGAAGAACGTGACTGAGAGGTAATAACAGAAGAGGTTTTCGTTCCGGTTTGTGTTTCGTTTCATTGTTCTGATTTTTGTGAATTTTTTGGGGTTTCTGTTTCCGATTTGGTGATGGCGAGTTTCGGAGGCGGTGGTGCTGAGGAACAAGCTAGGTTGAATCAGTACGGGTACAAAGTCAATTCGGGTCTTGTTCTCAACAGTGATGAGCGTCGTCGTGGTGATATGAATGAACCTTCTGGAGAATCGGAGAGTCTCAGGGGAAGGATTGATCCTAAATCCTTTGGTGATCGTGTTGTTAAGGGGAAGCCTTATGATGAGTTTGATGAGAGGCTGAACAAATCTAAGAAGAATAAGGAGCGTGATGTTGTTGATTTGGTATCTGCTCGTGAGAGTAAGAGACGTCGTCTTAGGGAGGTGAGTGTGCTAACTGATACGGATGATGGTGGTGTTTATCAGCCAAGGACTAAGGAGACGAGGGCTGCTTTTGAGTTTATGCTTGGTCTTATTCAACTTCAATTGGGTGGGCAGCCTCTTAATGTTGTTTGTGGTGCGGCTGATGAGATTTTGGCTGTTCTCAAGAACGATTCCCTCAAAAGCCATGAGAAGAAGATAGAGATTGAGAAACTACTGAACGTTATTTCTGATCAAGATTTCAACCAGTTTGTTTCGGTTGGGAAACTTATGACGGACTATCAAGAGGGTGGTGACTCTTTAATTGGCTATGCTAGTGAGGATGATTTGGGGGTCGCTCTTGAGTTCGAAGAAGATGATGAGGAGGAGAGGGATCTGCAGGAGGAAGAAGATGATGAGAAGGATGAAGATGCTGTTGAACCTAACAAAAGTGGAGGTTCCCAGGTGGATGCAAGACATGGAAAGGAGGGCACAAGTCTTAATGTTCAGGACATTGATGCCTACTGGCTACAGAGAAAGATATCTCAAGAATATGAACAGAAGATTGATGCACAAGAGTGCCAGAAACTCGCACAAGAGCTGCTTAATATACTTGCTGAGGGTAGTGATAGGGATGTTGAGGTCAAGATGCTTGAGCACCTTCAGTTTGAAAAGTTCACTCTTGCTAAATTTCTGCTGCAAAACCGTCTGAAAATTGTGTGGTGCACCCGTTTCTCTAGGGCAAGAGACCAGATAGAGAGGAATCAAATTGAGGAGGAGATGACGGGGTTGGGACCAGAGTTGGCAGCGATTGTGGAGGAGTTGCATGTAAAAAGAGCAACAGCCAAAGAAAGGGAGGAGAAACGGGAGAGAGATATCAAAGAAGAGGCTCGACTTCTTATGGATGATAATTCTGGTGGTGATGGAGACAGAAGCATGAAAGATGTTGATTTAGAGAATGGTTGGTTGAAGGGTCAGCGTCAGGTGCTGGACCTGGAGAGCCTTGCTTTTAACCAAGGTGGTTTCATGAGGCAGAATAAGAATTGTGAGCTTCCCGATCGCTCTTACAGAGTTCGTGGCAAGGAATTTGATGAGGTTCATGTGCCATGGGTTTCTAAAAAGGTTGATAGTAATGAAAAGCTTGTGAAAATAAGCGATATGCCAGATTGGGCCCAACCAGCTTTTAGGGGAATGCAGCAGTTGAACAGGGTTCAGAGCAAAGTGTATGGGACTGCTCTTTTTAAGGGAGAGAACATTCTTCTTTGTGCTCCAACTGGTGCGGGGAAGATCAATGTTGCTGTGCTCACCATATTGCACCAGCTTGCATTGAATATGAATCCAGATGGAACATTTAATCATGGGAATTACAAAATCGTCTATGTTGCACCTATGAAAGCCCTCGTTGCTGAGGTTGTGGATAATCTATCTGAGCGCTTGAAGGATTATGGAGTTACGGTGAAGGAACTCAGTGGGGATCAGTCCCTTACTGGGCATGAAATCAAAGAGACTCAGATAATTGTTACAACGCCAGAGAAGTGGGATATTGTCACCAGGAAATCGGGAGATCGAACTTATACTCAGCTTGTGAGACTTCTTATAATTGACGAAATTCATCTTCTCAATGACAGTCGAGGGCCTGTGCTTGAAAGTATTGTTGCTAGAACGCTTAGGCAGATTGAAACCACAAAGGAGCATATTCGTCTGGTGGGTTTATCGGCAACACTGCCAAATGATGAAGATGTGGCGTTGTTTTTGCGGGTGGATCTTAAAAGTGGGTTGTTTAAATTTGACCGCAGCTACAGACCTGTGCCTCTTGAGCAGCAGTATATAGGAATTAATGTGAAAAAACCGTTACGGAAGTTCCAGTTGATGAATGAGATTTGTTATCAGAAAGTATTAGCTGGTGCTGGGAAACATCAAGTCCTTATTTTTGTCCATTCGAGGAAGGAAACAGCAAAAACTGCTAGAGCAGTACGGGACACTGCAATGGCAAATGATACCCTCAGCAGATTCTTGAAGGAAGATAGTCAAAGTTATGAAATTCTTCAGAGTCTGGTTGGACTTCTCAAGAATAGTGACCTGAAAGAGCTTCTGCCTTACGGTTTTGCAATTCATCATGCTGGGTTGACAAGGACTGATCGTCAGATAGTTGAGGATCAATTTCGTTTAGGAAATTTGCAAGTGTTGGTTTACACGGCAACTCTAGCATGGGGAGTGAATTTGCCTGCACATACTGTCATTATCAAAGGAACCCAAGTCTATAATCCTGAGAGAGGGGCGTGGATGGAGCTGAGTCCTCTAGATGTTATGCAGATGATTGGTCGTGCCGG
The DNA here is from genome assembly GCF_000633955.1 of Camelina sativa. NCBI lineage: Eukaryota > Viridiplantae > Streptophyta > Magnoliopsida > Brassicales > Brassicaceae > Camelina > Camelina sativa. Next base: position 23,366,527 of record NC_025690.1, read on the forward strand.
AAGACCTCAATATGACCAACGTGGGGAGGGTATTATAATCACTGGATACAGCGAGCTGCAGTATTATCTTAGTTTGATGAATGAGCAACTACCAATTGAAAGCCAGTTTATCTCCAAACTTGCTGATCAGCTCAATGCTGAAATTGTGCTTGGGACAGTTCAGAATGCTAAAGAAGCTTGCCACTGGCTTGGCTATACATATTTATACATCCGTATGGTTCGTAATCCGACACTGTATGGCTTACCGCCTGATGCCCTTGCAAAAGACGTATTATTAGAGGAGAGAAGAGCTGACCTGATACATTCTGCTGCTAATATCTTGGACAAGAACAACCTGATTAAGTATGACAGGAAAAGTGGACACTTCCAGGTTACTGATTTGGGACGCATTGCTAGCTACTACTATATAACCCATGGAACAATAGCTACATATAATGAGAATATGAAGCCAACAATGAGTGATATAGAGCTTTGCCGTCTGTTCTCACTGAGTGAGGAGTTCAAGTATGTCACTGTTCGACAAGACGAGAAGATGGAACTGGCAAAACTTCTGGATCGTGTACCGATCCCTGTCAAGGAAACACTAGAAGATTCTGATGCAAAGATCAATGTTTTGCTGCAAGTATATATTTCAAAGCTAAAGCTCGAGGGTCTTTCTTTGTCATCTGATATGGTTTATATTACCCGGAGTGCTGGACGTCTCCTACGAGCTATTTTTGAGATTAGTTTGAAGAGGGGGTGGGCTCAACTGTCTGAAAAAGCTCTTAACTTGTCTAAAATGGTAGGGAAGAGGATGTGGAATGTTCAGACACCACTCCGGCAGTTTCTTGAAATTCCAAAGGAGGTTCTGATGAAGTTGGACAAGAATGATCTGGTGTGGGAGAGATACTATGATCTATCTTCACAGGAGTTAGGAGAGCTTATTCGTAATCCTAAGATGGGCAGAAAAATTCACAAGTTCATCCGTCAGTTCCCAAAACTGAATCTTAGAGCACATGTTCAGCCGATTTCTCGTTCTGTTCTACAAGTGGAGCTCACCCTGACACCTGATTTTCAGTGGGATGACAAATTACATCAAAATGTTGAACCATTTCTTTTGGTGGGATAACAGTGATGGTGATAATGGTGGAAGACAGTGATGGTGAAAAGATACTTCATTACGAGTATTTCCTTTTGAAAAAGCAGTATATTGATGACGACCACACGTTGAACTTCACTGTACCAATCTCTGAGCCAGTTCCCCCACAGTATTTCATTCGAGTGGTTTCAGACAAATGGCTTGACTCGCCGACTGTGTTACCTATATCTTTCAGGTATCTTATTCTTCCAGAAAAGTATCCACCACCTACGGAGCTACTGGACTTGCAGCCCCTCCCGGTGATGGCCCTAGGGAACCCGTCCTATGAAACTTTGTATCAGGATTTCAAGCATTTCAATCCAGTGCAGACTCAGGTCTTTACTGTTTTGTATAACACAAGTGACAATGTATTGGTTGCTGCTCCCACAGGAAGTGGGAAGACTATATGTGCGGAGTTTGCTATATTGAGGAATCATCTTGAAAGACCTGATTCTGTAATGCGTGTTGTCTATATTGCACCTCTTGAGGGTATTGCTAAGGAGCGGTTTTGTGATTGGGAGAAAAAGTTCGGAAAGGGGCTTGGTTTACGGGTTGTTGAGTTAACTGGGGAGACGGCATTAGATCTTACCCTGCTTGAGAAGGGTCAGATAATTATAAGTACTCCTGAGAAATGGGACGCTTTGTCCCGAAGGTGGAATCACAGAAAATATATTCAGCAGGTTAGTTTGTTCATCGTTGATGAGCTTCATTTAATTGGGGGTCAAGGTGGTCCAGTATTGGAGGTAATTGTCTCGAGAATGAAAAATATTTCAAGTCAGGTCGGGAACAAGATGAGGATTGTTGCATTATCAACTTCCCTTGCAAATGCCAAAGATCTTGGGGAGTGGGTTGGGGCCAGTTCATGTGGCATTTTCAATTTTCCGCCTAATATTCGCCCTGTACCACTGGAGATCCACATTCAAGGGGTGGACATATTGAGTTTTGAAGCGAGAATGCAGGCGATGACTAAGCCAACATACACTGCCATAGTCCAGCATGCCAAGAACAAGAAACCGGCTATCGTTTTTGTCTCGACCCGTAAACATGTCCGTCTTACTGCTGTGGATCTGACAGCATACTCACACATGGACAACATGCAGAACCCTGAGTTCCTGTTAGGAAAGCTGGAAGAACTAGAGCCTTTTGTTAACCAAATTTGCGAGGAAACTCTGAAGGAGACTTTGCGCCATGGTATTGGCTACTTACATGAGGGTTTAAGCAGTATTGATCAGGAGATTGTGACTCAGCTTTTTGAAGCAGGACGGATTCAGGTGTGTGTAATGTCTAGTTCATTGTGTTGGGGTACTCCATTGAAAGCGCATTTGGTTGTTGTAATGGGAACACAATTCTATGATGGACGGGAAAATTCTCATTCGGATTACCCCATCTCCGATCTGCTCCAGATGATGGGGCGTGTTAGCCGACCTCTGCTTGACGACGCTGGGAAGTGCGTGGTCTTCTGCCATGTATCACGTAAAGAGTTTTACAAGAAATTTCTGTATGAAGCCATTCCCGTTGAGAGTCAGTTTCAACATTTCTTGCATGATAATTTCAATGCAGAAGTTCATTCCGGAGTTATAGAAAACAAGCAAGAGGCTGTGGATTATCTTACCTGGAGCTTCATGTACAGGAGGCTTCCCCAGAACCCTAACTACTACAATCTCCAGGGAGTGACCCACAGGCATTTATCTGATCACCTCTCAGAGCTCGTTGAAAACACTTTGTCTGATCTTGAAGTGAGTAAATGCATAGATTCAGAGAATGAGTTGGATCTGTTTCCTCTCAATCTTGGTATCATTGCTTCATATTATTACATCAATTACACCACCATTGAGCGATTCAGTTCTCTCTTGGCTTCCAAGACCAATATGAAGGGTCTTATTGAGATCTTGACTTCAGCTTCGGAGTATGACTTGATTCCTATACGTCCTGGTGAAGAGGACGCAGTTCGGAGACTCATCAATCACCAGAGGTTCTCGTTTGAAAACCCGAAATGCACAGACCCTCATGTGAAGGCAAACGCGCTTCTTCAGGCGCATTTTTCAAGGCAAAAAATCAGCGAGAACCTGGCAATGGATCAGCGTGAGGTCCTCTTATCTGCAACAAGACTTCTTCATGCAATGGTCGATGTGATATCGAGCAAAAATTGTCTGAATCTTGCCCTGTTAGCTATGGAAGTAAGTCAGATGGTGACTCAAGGCATGTGGAATCGAGACTCCATACTTCTGCAGCTTCCCCACTTCACAAAGGACTTAGCCAAAAGGTGCCAAGAGAATCCGGGGAATAACATCGAAACCGTTTTTGATCTTCTGGAAATGGAAGACGAGAAGCGCCAAGAACTTCTCCAAATGTCAGACGCTCAGCTTCTTGACATTGCCAGGTTCTGCAACCGCTTCCCCAACATTGACCTTACATACGAGATTGTGGGCGACAACGAGGTAACCCCTGGAAAAGAGGTCACATTGCAGGTAATGCTGGAGAGAGACATGGAGGGAAGGACAGAGGTGGGACCTGTGAACGCACCAAGATATCCCAAGATTAAAGAAGAAGGTTGGTGGCTAGTCGTTGGAGAAACCAAGACAAACCAGCTGATGGCCATCAAGAAAATCCCTCTGCAACGGAAGGCGGAGGTGAAGTTGGAGTTTGCAGTACCAGCTGAACCAGGAAAGAAGTCGTATACTCTCTACTTCATGTGCGATTCTTACTTGGGTTGTGACGAGGAGTACTCTTTCACTGTTGATGTCAAAGATTTTGCAGATCACATGGAAGAATGATTTATGTTTTCTAGTTAGTTTTTCGTGTCTTTCTTTGCCCTTATGGTCATTAGCTACTTGTCTGATCTTACCTTTTGTAGTCCAACATTTGAAAGCGAAATAAAAGAACAGATTAAGTCCTATTTTATTGCTTAGGATTTTGTTGAAAGCATATAATTTTCTTCTGAAGAGCTTTACATAGACAATTTGGTCTGTTTCGGCTAAAAATATTCAGACATGACATTGTTTCTTTCTTATCCTTCTCTCTGTCCTATCTATACACACTTTATTGCGCACTATATTGACTTCTTCTCCTTGTTCATGCACTTGCAGTGAGCTCTGTTCTCGTTTAAAATCTGTGTAAACCAACAAAGAAGTAGTCTAATCAATTCAATAGGTTTAAACATAGACCGGCCGTTTGGTTATTTCACAATGATAAGGAACTTACCTTGTACTGTCTTTGTAAGTCTTTGATGTAGTCAACAGCTAAATCCAACATATCCGAAGTGTTCGTTTGCTGTTTCAACATAAAGAAACCAACATCATTGAACAGAGTCAACGCAAGGGAAAACAATTTGTTTATGACCAAAAAACCCATTAGAAGAAGTTTCAGAAACTGTACCTTGTCCATGTTAGGAACAAGTTCTTGTAATTTCCTCATTCGCTCGCTTATCCGTGTTCTTCTTACCTGACACAATTGAAAAAATAATTTTTAGGATAGAAGACACTTTTCAAGCATTAATTAGACTTTCTATATTTATACTAGACTATGTTTCAAAAGGACTTCTATTGACATGTAAAGATGGTATTTTAACTAGTTTTAAGTTACCCTTTCAGCGATGCTTCGAGGATGTGTAGCGCAACCACGTTTTGCTCTAATTTTACAAGGAACAGAATCTTGTAACTGAAGATACTTATCCACTGAAACCATGTCCGAAGCTGTAGATGATGACTTCGGTAGACTCAAATGATGCGACAGTAACTGCATTCGATTTCCGGAGTCACCGTTCTGCACAAACCATCAAAACATCATTCAATTCTCAAGAAATCAAACTCCAGTTTCAGCTATTGAGCTATATATATATATATATGTCTAATGACCAAATAACCAAAATAAAGCGGTTAGAGAAGGGAGTTACCTGAGCTCCTAGAAACAATTTGCCATCGTCATCAGTTTCTCTTTTAAGGGAGGATAAGTTATCAATGAAGTTGGAAGGATCATTCCAATGGCTATATTGAAAACTTGTCTCGGGTGAGATTTCAGGTATCTGAGAGAGCATTCCAAGTGAAGAAGGTGGCCTTGAAGAGAGGCTGCAATGGCGTCTTAATCCGTTGGAATGAGATGGACTCACTTCATCTTCTTCGTAATTTATCAAATTCCTCATTGGACCATAACCTGCTAATAGTAGCAAAGTGTAATAGCAAAAACCATCAAACACTTGTTTGTTTATAAATTGACAGATCAGATCTTGTCTTAAAAACATTCAAAAATCTTGAATGAAGGATTGAAACATATATATATATATATATAGAAATATGATTTCAGACTTTCTAAAAAAAAGGAAGAAACTTTTTTTTTTTTTGGGGGCAGAAGAGAGTGAAACGGTACCGTTTTGGTCAGAGAGGTTTGTGAACATTCCGGCGGGGGAGCTGCTTTGCCGGAGAAGATTGGATTCAACTGGTTTCGTGTGGTGATGATTACTCATACCCAGAAATTGATCCAAACCAATAGAATTCATCATCCCTTTACTCTGCCTCGGGTAATGCGGCGGCAAACCCAGAAAACTCGACGGTTCAGGCTGAGGCGGTGGTAGAGTGGCGGCGGCGTATGAAACAGAGGTGTTGCTAGTTAACGAAACAGGAGGCTTATTATCTTCGAACTTAGGTGAAACACCGAGATCTTCGTTTACGCCATCAGAGGTAACGAATCTTGAAAGCAACCTATCGGAGGAGTCGAAGCCACTCTTGTCTTGGTCAACGAAAGAGGAGAGGACAGAGCTAGGAGCTGATCGAAAACGAAGAAGACCACCACCTGACCCAGAAGAAGATATGTGATTCGGGTCGTAAAGATGATTATTCGAATCCATTAATCAAATATGAAAACGACGAGCTTTCCCCTGTTTTGAGTGCTCTGTTTTCTTGACGTTTTGAGAAAGAACAAATTTTGGAGAAACTGTATCTTAAGTTAGCTTTTTCCAACGTCTAACTGTTTGATATGAATCTAATCTTGTCAAGTTCTTGGTTGTGTGTCACTTGGTTCTCGGTTGGGAAGTAAAAAAAACTTGAGCTTGAGGAGCTGTAAGCAGGTGTGTGTAGAATTTGGAGAAGATGATGATAAAACCTTGAAGATGAAGCAAAGGGAGAACGGTGGAGAGAGAGAGAGAGACGATGATGATGATGATGATGAATATATTTATTTGTTTTATCGTCTTTTTTGGGTTTCTGAGTTTCAGAGTCCAACTTTTAATTGCTGAAGATAGCGGCGGATCGAAAAGCAAAAACCCCAAAAGATTATAAATTTGAGAGAAGAAAAAAATATAAAATGAAAAAGAAAAGTTCAGAGGAGGACGTCGTTTTAAGCCGCCTGTGAAGCTGAGTCACGGAAATGCCTTTTTCATTTTTTTCTATTTTATTTAAAAACTTTATGCAAAGTATTTTTATACTATATAAAATGTGAATGAGAAGAAACTGTAGAATTTTACATTATTACTTTATTATACTCTAATACAACTTATATACAGTACAAGACGAGCTAGCATGTGAAGTAAATACCAACCCTAATCAATTTTTTTTTTTACGAGTTTACTGATGAACCCGTGAAAAAATTATTTTTGCTCTACATTATTTCATTTTTATACTACATTTCCTGTTCTTTTTAATTACTAGCTATATGACTTTCTTTTTTTGTCATCTATGATATGACTTCAGTTTTCTTTATTAAAAAAAATATTTGTGTGGGCATTGAAATCCCCTCCTAGTAGGCCATACGATTATAACAAGATCGTATGTTCAATGTTGTGTCGGTAGTTTATAACCGATGTAATAGAATTTTCCAAGGATAGGAAAAAAAAATAAATAATAATAATAAATAAGAGATGTAATATGTGTTTGGTCTTCTGTCCAACAAAAAATAGGGACATTAATAATAACTTCTTGATTACCAAATTTTTGTTTTGCTTTTTATCCATAATCATAGAGTCCATCGTCAGCAAACTATACTGACAAGACAAAATCTAATCTTAATATAGTTAAGACACAAAAACATTCTTTAAATAGAAAGAAAATTGTCGGAAGTACAGTTTTGTAATAAGAGTCAAAAAAAAAATAACATAGCTTTCCGAATCCGATTTTAGGGTTCTCTCACGGAACCGAACCTATTACAGGTACACAGCTTACGCACACGATCGTGACGGAGGATATTGACGCCGTTTACACGCATTGGGAACTTAACGTAAGCTGGCGTCTGACTGGCCAAGATTTGGTGCACGACTTACTACATATGTGATATACGCTACACTTACACACGAGAAAAGATGATAGATACCAAAACTTATAAAAACCTCTCATTGGTCCAGGAATGATACAATGACTTGACTCTACGTGAACGATTCACACGAGATTACCGCCTCGTGATCCAAATCAACGTCCGCCGTCGTTTCACACTTTTTTTTTTCTTTTTGTTTTTCCTTTTCTCTTTTTTTCCTATCTCATTATAAAATCTTATCTTTTTTTTATGTAACTTTAATAATTCACGAGCCTAGCCGCAGCGCCGCCTTTCTAAAATTTAAATCCATCAAAAGCGACCTTGTTTGTTTTACCAATATTTCAATTCAGACCTTTAATGGAAAATTGATACTTTTAGTAGTCCACTTTAAAAAAACTAGTGTCTAGTGGTTACGGTTTTCGAAAACAAAACATATTCGTATCGTATCAATCTGAATTTTTAGCTTTGACATTGTTAAGAATTGGAAAATAAATTAAGAAACCGAAACCATACTTAGATGAAAATAATAATAATATCGTTTGATGAACCGAACCATCGAGTGGATTGGGATGAATTGTTTTGAATGTGAATTTATTCTCTATACTAGCTGTTTCACTCTTTTTATATGGGGACTATGGTTTATGTAAGGCCCTATATATATATATATATATATATATATATATATATATATATATATATGTGTTTTGTATTCTGTAGATGGATATATTGATTGATGACATTGACATAAACTAGCTTACACAGTTTTAAAACTTCGAGCTATATAATAATAAATCAACAAGAAGACAAAATTGTATGCACAAAGCACATGCACATACATAATAATACTACTATTTAAGTATACGTAATATCTTAAGTTATTAACATACAATAATATTTCATGGGAATCAAGTACATATGTTGGGGAGAGAAGATATACCTAAAAGTTGTACAGGCTATATCTAAACTAAACTAATTTAATCACGAATGTGTCGATCTGATCTGATTCGTACATAAGAAAACTGCTTCTTTCAAATCACACCAGTATTTTCTCAAAGGAATCTTACAAATATTTTCCAAATCATATCACACCCAAATGTTCTCAAGTGCTCTCACTTCGAAACAGGTCATACTCTTTTTAGTTTTTGTAAAGACGTACATAACACAAACTCTTCATTGTTGAAGCTATTTTCGAAAAGAAAAAAAATACTCAGTGGTCTCAACATTTTTTCTTCTAAATGCAATGGATAGAACGTGGAAAACACCCAAAATAAAAATAAAAAAAGAAAAAAAGAAATGGAGATTAAAGAACCAAAATAGGACGTTTAAGGGTATCTCCAATCTTACTCTATTTTAGAGTCAAATCTCTATTATAGAGTAACATTTGTTCAAACCCTACTATATATTTTATTTTAAAATAGAGAAAAATGTATGATTGATCTATATATAGAGCAATTCTATTTTCACCTTTATTTTTTTACATTACCTCTATTTTATAGTTAGAAATAGAGTAATACATTTAAGTAAAATAAAGATATATTGAAAATGGTCTTATAAGTTCAATTTAAAGATTTGGCCTTCTGAAAATTATAAAAGCAAAATCCCGTCCGTGGCTTTGTGGATGGGAACATGGACACGTGAGAGACCCCATTAGCTTGTTTCTCTATGTTGTATAGATTTTGTTTTTCTTATTGTTTGATAGTATTTGAATTTTAATAATTTTTTTAAAAAAACGATTCCCCAACAATTTATTTATGTTTCTGCAGAAAAAAATAGATTACATTGATAGAAGTGGGGAATCGTGGTCCAGGCTTTGGCTTTTTATAATGTCAACAAGCTCAAAAAAGGGGGCCTTCTCCTATTTTATTTTTTCTTCAAAAGGAGCTTCTAAATTAAGCAAGTGTTCCTCTCCTTTTTTAATTTAATTTTCTCGAGTGGGCTGCTAAATTTGGAAGTAATCAATCGTGCTGGGGCAAGATATGTTTTTTGTCATGAAATCTTTAATTTTTGGTTTATAAAAGTCATACTTTTTGTTGTGAATTTGAAACAAAGGACCAACGGTGGGATATGATCGTGTTTGATGTTCTGACAAAAATCTATATTCGAAATAGATTTGATTTTGCCTTTCTTTCATTGCTAACGATCGGTTCTAAATTCATTTCTCGCAAGTCCATGCGCAAGAAAGATGCAATCATGCGATTGAGCTTTTTAGTGTTTGTTAATTAACTACTATTCCATTACATAGTTAGAACACTGAAAAGCATCTGAGTTTTTTTTATTTTTCCCTCTTAACTATGATCTTTCAAAAATCTATGCGTCTAATCAAAATCGAATCCAAGTTTTGAAATACATATATATAATTATAAAACCACTTGGAGTTATATTAATATGATTCTCTAGTACTTTTGGAAAGAGAGGATCTATCATGCAAGGACTGTCAACGTAACTTTGTATTTTTTTATTCAAAGTTATAGTTTGAGAAGGTTTTTGAAACAGATATTTATCAATTTTCATATTCATTATTATCCATATAAGATTCTAGCTAGACACAACCAAACGCTCTTCCTTAAAATACAAGGAATAATATGTGATAATAAACAGATACACACAGCCACTTGATACGGAAATTAACCATAAACCCTTCAGTTAAACTCACCATATAAACTACTAAAACTCCACTTTGCCTGAGATTAATTAACATACACAATTAATACCACTTCCCGGACTCTTTCAGAAAAAGGTTTAGTCCGATTTGATTCTACCTAGACTCTCAGACACAGATCTCATCCTAGGGCGCATCTCCGGGTTCATTTCCGTGCAATTTAAAGCGACATGAATGGTTGCAATAACCTGTTTATCTTCAAAACGCTGTCGTAGAAGCTTCGGGTCTAAGATCTCAGCCAACAACCTTTCTTCCTTGTGCCACTTCCTCAAAACATTCACGAGTTCTTCTCCTTCGTTTTCAGAGGAACCATTAGGTAACCGACCAGTCAACAACTCCAATAGAATCACACCAAATGAATAAACATCGCTTTTCTGAGATGATTTGCAACCAGAAGAAACTCGGGCTTCGGGTGCAAGGTAAGCAGCTGCATGAGCTGAGAGCGAGAGTCTTGCGGAAAATCCTTGGTCAATGCTTTGCGTTCTGGTTGATGATAGTGAATCATCAATGAGTTTGGGATAACCCGAAACCAGACGTGAGAGACCAAAACCTGAGATGTGAGGGTGGTTCTCATTATCTAACAGGATTTTGTTTGATTTAAGGTTGCCGTGTACATACTTTCTCGAACTGTATTCATGTATATACATCAAACCCCGAGAAGTGCCTTGTGCTATACGTAACCTCTCGGCCCAAGAGAGTGGAGGCCGAGTATTTGAAGGTCCACCTACAAGTAAAATCAAACGCCGTCTCAGAAAACCAGTGACACCGATACGTAATGCCTCATACATATAATGCTAACTAAACTTACCAACGCATACATACAAACTTACCAACGCACCAAAAAGAAATCTTCTTTATGTCACATTAAACACTCTTTAAAGTACCATCAGCTCACCTAAGTGACCTAACCTACTTAAATTTTCCCATAAGAAAACAAGACCACACATCACACACTATAGTGCTCTATCTAATTCAAAATCCCCCATAGAGAATCAAATCTAGATGTTTTTTTTTTGTGGTAGGTAGAGAGATCGATGCTTGTCCTCGACCTCTACTGTAGTTACAACACTCAGCACATGTAAACACAGTAAAGCTTTGAACAATAAAAACAAGGAGAAGAAGCCAACAAGTTAGTCAATACAAACACAATCAGACAGAAACAAAAAAAGCTCTGTACTTTATAGTCCTATCCTATCTACAGAGCAAGTACAAATTAAACCTTGTACTTAGTGGTTGATTCGATTGATGCAGAGTTAGCATTTTAAAAAATTGAAAATTTAGATTAGTGGTTTTTACCATGTAAGGCAGAGTACAAGCTGCCATTGCTGATGAAATCAGTGATGAGAAGCTTCTCGTCCTCTGCATAGTAGTAAGCTCTAAGCCTTACGATGTTAGGGTGATTGATCCTACCAATGGTCTCAGCTTCATTCACAAAGTCCTTAAACCGCCACGTGGCGTTGCCGTCGCTGAGTCTTCTAACGGCGACAACAGTGGAGGACGATTCAGCCGCCACTACTCTGTACACAATCCCGCTTCTGCTCTTGCCTATGACGTAAGCGGATGCTCTCAGCAAATCCTCAAGCTCGAGCTCGAATCCTTCGTCAAACGCTACGAATTTACCTTCTTGCCCTTCCTCGTCGAACTCCGAGACCACCGTCGTCGTCGTCGTCTTTGTCTCTGTTTTGTACCCGTCGGAGGAGCTTCGTTTTTTCCGGATTAGCCATACGGAGATAGAAACAGCTCCGATTACAATCGAAACGCCAGAAATCAGAGAGACCGTCACTGATCCGGTGATCTGCTGCTTCTTCTCCTCCTTTGCGTCGTCGTTGCTGATTACGCTAGGGTTTGGTTTCTGGAGTTCCGGCTTCGAAGTGACGAAACTAGGGGTTTTGATTTCTTCGCACGGCGTTTGCAATGGTAAGCCGCAGAGATGAGAGTTTCCGGCGAACGCGATTGGTCCTTGATTCAACAGAGATCCCACCTGAGGTACTTTTCCGGTTAGATTGTTGTGACTGAAATCTAAGCTGACGTGAACTGGAAATCGACCGTACGACGGTGGAATCTCGCCGGTGAATCGGTTATACGAAAGGTTTAGAGTTCCGGCGAGGCTTCCGAGTTCAGCGAGTGACTCAGGGAGTGAACCGTTGAGATGGTTAGAGGAGAAATCGAGGTGGTTGAGAGATGTCATGGACTTGATTTGGACCGGGATTGGACCGGAGAGTGAGTTATGAGAGAGATCGATGTACCGGAGCTTGGTTGCTTGGAAAAGACGAACCGGTACGGTTTTGGAGAAATTGTTGTGAGCTAGATCGAGCCGGTTCAGCGAGTCGAGTAAACCGAGTTCTGATGGAATGTAACCGGAGAGACTTTTCCCCAAGAGTACTAGTGAGGTGACTCGGCCGTTTGTGCAGACGATCCCGGACCAACGGCAAGGAGTCGGGTCGGATTCAGACCAGTGGGTCATTACTCGGGTCGGGTCGTTATCGACGGCGGATTTGAGAGCTAGTAAAGATAAACCGTCGGAATTGAGCGAGGAGCAAAGGCTCATGCAGACAAAGATTGAAGAAACTAGAAGTGAAAGAACACAAAGTAATTTCATTAAATCTATTTCTTGAAACTTTTTGTTTGTTATAAAGAAGCAACGAGAAGTTGCTGCAGAGGAAAATGATAAACAGTGAAGACGAAGGAGAAGGATTATAATGGGAGATTTGACCGAGGTTGGTGGATTCTTTTATGGTTTTGATTTCATGTTAGCAACGTGTAGTAATGTAGTCATGAACCTCATGATCAGTTTTTTGAATTCTTGTGCGTAGGAATATGATTTCAAATGATAATAATATACTGTAATATATACTGTAAACTTTTTTTTAAATATATAGCATATCGGGATTTGCCTTTTGGATTTTTGTGGTTCTTTAATTATTTTTCTGTAAACGTTTTTTGTAAGTTTTAGTTATTGATTGATGCAGGTGGCTTGTAGTCACATTTATAATTTTTGTCTTAAAGAGTTGATGATACTGTATATAGGGTCTAATAGGGTCATTACAACTTAACTACAATATATAGTACTACTAAGAAATAAAAATATGGAAAAGATATATCAACCATTGAGAAAAATTAATTTGCAGTTGTATATTAGTGGAGAATGAATGGTACAGTAATCACCAATCATATAATCATTGAAGAAAAAACTTAAAATAAAAATAAAAGTAGGTATCTTTAAATGCTTAAAATCTTTAACTCATATAGGACACTTTGAGGCTTGAGCCATTGTACAGTCCTACCAGATCTATAATTATTTTACTTTTTACAAGATCTAGCTGTAATTAAAAAAAAAGTTTATAACATGTTTAAGATTAATGTGAGGAGAATGGAACTCTATTGTAGAATCTTATTACTAAAGGTGGAGGGATCATATGTGTTTTTGGAGCTATGAATTTGAATTCAGCTGAGAATATTTATTCAAATTAAAGGATAATAGATCGTCAAAAAAAAAAAAATTTATTCAAATTAAAGGAGGGAAGAGACGACGGGGGAGAGTGGATTGTGTCAGAGAAAACCATTAACCAACCGACAAAGTAAACCACACACAAAGATGCATTTGAAAAGAAAAGATGCCACTTCTGTTTTAATCCTATTCGTATGGGCACTTCTGTAAATAAACACGAGGAGAGTGTCACAAGTTCCATTGTTGGGTTTATTTATTATTGATTTATTTCAATTTCAAGCACTATATTATCTAGTTATCTCTCGGTTCCAAATTCAAGCAACATCATATGAATATGTATCACTCAATCCACTTAGTAACACACACACACACACCTATCAAATGATCAACATCCAGCTTTTAGTTCATAATAAAAATTACTCTCTCTGTTAACACACACACACAAACATCTTGCTGTTTTTGGTACAAACACTAGGACTCTTATGCAGTGAGTGAGATGAGCCAAGTTTGGTAAACTCTTTTAACGGTCCATTTGGCCCCAATAAATCGGTAAAAAACACAGCCAAATTTTTAAGATCAATTCAACTTAAATGATTGGGTGGGGGACGGACACGTCTTGTCGTTTTCAGAATTCGAGCGTGGCACTCTGATTCATCTCGAGCTATTTTTTGCTTTATTGTTATTTGTCACAATAGTGAGGTTCACTTATTTTCTTTTCCCCATTTCAATCTGAAAATCGAGTCATTTAGAGGGGTGAACGAACAATGGACCTTGACCAAGAGAAGAAGANAAAAAAAAAAAAAAAAAAAAGAGTATACCGAACGAAGCCCAAAAGGCCCATAAGGCCATAGCGGTTGGGATCCAATCAAAGCGTCCTTCTCTCTCTCTCCCTCTCCCTCTCCCTCTCCCTCTCATCGTCTCATAAATGAGAGTATTATTTTCACTCTCTCTCTCTCTATAAAAATGGTGGCTTTTTATTTAACAAACAGAGACGCACTCCAAAGCTAACGTTGCTTTCGTCCCACTCCAAATGGCTCTTCTGTAAATGATTTTACATCCTTCACACACTCTTACGAAGAAGAAGAAGAAGACTTTTCTTTCTTCAGGAAGCTTTCAAACTTAAAATTCCCCATCTTTTCTTTCTCAATTTTCGAATTTTCCGAGTCGAACGATTTTAAAACTCCAAAAAAGAAGCAGCTTAACTCGAACGAGTTGATCAAGTCGGTCGGTTCTGGTTTTTCTCTGAATTTCACCTCGGTTATTTCCGGTTTAAGCTTTATTTTTTTCCCGATTATGGATCTGACCCAAGGGTTCGGAGCTAGATCCGGCATTGGACCGGTGACCGGACTTGAATCGCTCAATTTCAGCGACGAATTTCGCCAATTGGTGACGGCGATGCCACCGGAGGATACTGGCGGCTCTTTCACGGCTTTGCTCGAGATGCCTGTGACTCAAGCCATGGAGCTTCTCCATTTCGCAGATTCACCGTCTTCTCAGGCCAACATTACCAAACTCGCCGGAGATAATATCGCTCCTCCTCACCCTTTCGGGACTTTGACTTTTCCTTCCAACTCCCTTCTCTTGGACCGCGCCGCTCGTTTCTCGTTGATTGCTACTGAGCAAAACGGATATTTCTCTTCCGGCGATACTCCGAGTTCTAGCGCGAATCTGGACGGAGGAGTCAAGGCCGAGCCTGCTGAGACTGATTCAATTTCGGAGAATCAGAATTCGAAACACAACAAGAGGAAAGAACGCGAGAAGAAGGTGATACTACCAAATTGCTCAAAGGAAATCAAAAACACTTTGATCCAATAACGAGATAGTTTCTAACTCCTTATTTCATTAATTTCTAGGGTAAAAGCTCGATGAAGAAGACCAAGAGCTCCGTTGAGGCAGACAAGTTGCCGTATGTTCACGTTAGAGCTCGTCGTGGTCAAGCTACTGATAACCATAGCTTAGCAGAGCGAGTAAGTAATTCACATTTCTCACAAGCAAAGCATGGTTGTTGTTATATTAGTTTTTTAATTAGTGGCTACGTTAATTAATCATTAAACTCTTCTTGATTATAGGCAAGAAGAGAAAAGATAAACGCACGAATGAAGCTGCTACAGGAACTGGTCCCAGGCTGTGATAAGGTTTGTCTTTAGATTAGTGACCTTTTTCATCAATAATTAGATCTTCGTTTGTTGATTAAAGACAGAACCTTTCTTTATTAGACCAACCCCCCAAAAAAGTGAAATCATTTTTTCTGATCTTTCTATCATCTGAAGATGTGGTTTGATAAGAAGTTAAATCCTTTTCACTTTCTTTTTATATGAATAAAATTGTAGTGCTAAGTTCCTCTTATATGAAAAGGAATTTTTTTTTTGTGGTGTGCCAAAAGACCAAAACCACTAGTTTGGTAATTTCAGTTCCTTGAATATCTTAACTTTATTTTCGTGTGGGGAAGAATATCTCACGGGTCACAACCATTTAGGTTAACTAGTAGTAGTAATACGGAAGTGATGTGACATTGTTCAATAGATTCTTGTTTCGTCTTCCCAAAGTGTATTCATTGAGCTTGAAGCTTACTCCATAAATGACTATAATGGATTTATGATGTGGGAATGCTAGCTGGAGTGTTCCCTTGAGGTTATGGGTTGAGGGGACAGATTCTGGTGGATAGATCAAGGTCATACTGGGTTTTGGGGTCCATCTTTCGATAATAAGTGGCAAAAGTTGCAGGCTTTCAATGGAGGGTGAGGACTGTAGTATTGTCTCTAAGAAGTTTGGTATCTATCAAATATAAAGAGGGTGAGGAGTGTAGTATCGTCAGTAATATTGTTATATGCTTTGAGTCCCACATTACCTAATTGGTTGGAAACATGATGTGACACTCCTGCAGACAGCTAACTAATCGATAGATATCTTGGAATTTAGCAGCAATTATTGGTGGAAGGAGATGATGATAGGTGACAACTCTTTAAGAGTTTGTCAAATCTGTGGGGCTCGGGGGCTTGATTGTTTGTTCATGAAATCTTTGATAATTTCTGGAATTCATGTTTCTAAACGAGAGATGTTGCTCTGGCAAACTAGTAGAGTTGTTGAGATTATAAAAGCCGTTTACGTTTTACATGGTAGGACTAACTTAGTCATCTCTAAGTGAAAGCTGATATGTTTCACGAATTGAGTTGATGATGGAAGTCCAAATCCCTTTTGCAGAGCGGCTCTCTTATGGATGGTAGCTTCAATGGAGAGTCTTATCATCAGCTGCAACAATGGCCTTACGATGGCTACCATCAGCCGGAATGGGGAAGAGAAGAAGATCATCATCAAGATTTCCCAAATCAGGTGAAAATGGAGCTCTGAAGTTGGAAACACTTTGACATGCTTGTGTACATATATATGAGTTAATATATCTCCCTAAAGTCTCGATTGTTGAATTAGAGGTAGAAGCAAATGGTTATGATCGTTTCAGGTCTCTCTGTTCATGGCCTTTCTATATATATTTACTAGTTTCCTCAATGTAGAATTCAGAATGTTTCCCTTGAAGAGAAGTATATGAAGAAGATTTGATACGTTACTGTGCAAATACGATGTCGTAGATTGAATATAAGCCAATAATAGTAAACCGTCTAATGTGCCCGATTCGATTTGGTCTTATTCTTATCTAAATAATAACCGAACAGAACCGATAGGCGATATCGATCGAACACACAACATTTTTTTAAGCCAAACCGTAAATAAAGTGAGAATACCGAATCATACCAGGTAATCGAAATTGAAACCAAAATATAATTCCCAATTAAACCAACACAATTTGACAAACCAAATTAATTTATCGGTTCGGTTCGAATTAAACCATTTTGTAGGTCGGGGAGTCGTATATAGTTGGACAAATCTGAGCATTTCCTTTTTGCTTACAACAAAAATATCGGAACCAAAGCGATGCCGTCGACGCAGTCCTTGACCGTCGCAGCGAAGACGCTACGGAATCGGATCTTCTCCAGGTCTGGATCTACATCCGCCGGTCCGAGTCGGTGGGCGACGCCAGGTCATGAGGAAAGGCCCAAAGGTTACTTTATGAACCGGACTCCTCCGGCACCAGGACAGTCGCGGAAATGGGAAGATTGGGAGCTTCCTTGTTACATCACGAGCTTCCTCACAATTGTTATCCTGGGCGTCGGGCTCAATGCGAAACCTGATCTTTCAATCGAGACTTGGGCTCATCAGAAAGCTTTAGAGCGCCTTGAGATGGAGAAGCTCGCCACCGCTGGAGATTCGTCCGATTAAAGCATCACTGGAATGCTTGATTTGGGTATGTCTTAGTTCCCGGGGAATTTGAAGAGTTCTTTTTTTACCCGTTTGATGGCGATCACGAAGACTGGAGAGTCAGGGTTTCTTCGTTTGGCCCTTGAACTTTTGTTTCAATTCTCCTTTGTTTTTGTCGATAATGATGAAATAAGTGTTCTTTTTAACAACTGTTTAGACGCAATTGCCTTCACTCTCTACTTCTTATTACATTTCTCAAATTTGGTCACTTTTGATTTTACTCGTTTCTCAGATGATTTGATTCAACTACTGATTGACGTTGTGTGGTTCTCTTCCGAAGGTTATGGCTTGTTTATGTTCGGTTTGCTTATTGCACTCTGTGAAGTGCATACTGGTTAGATAGCTAGTTGACATTAGTCGGTTCTGAATCTCTTTAGATCATCGTTATACTTGCCATTTGCTGTAGTTAGTAGTCAGAAGGTGATAGTGTAGCTCTAACTAGGGAATGAATTGTTCCTCTGTTTTGTAGATATGTCATACTTCGAGAAGGCTCATTTAGTAATGAATTTCATCATGCTATGCGATTATAGTTTTGTAGGCGTTAAAGTGGTTGGGGTGGGAGTTCTCATGGTGTTAACCATTGGTAGTTAGATTCAGCAGACTAGATTTCAGTTGCTTCGGTTGCGCTGTTGATTAAAATTTTACTGCACATTGCATCAGTGTCGGATGTTTGAATAGTTCAGCAGTGGCTAACAGTGTATTAGTTGTGTGGATACTGAATTGTGAGCCTTCTTTTGCAGATACTTAGTTGAGAATAGCATGATAAGTTTGATTTTGATTTTGATCTTTGGAAGGAGCTTGATCAATTAAATTAGGATAAGTCTCGTGCTGGAGTCGATGAAAATTTCACTCAGGTTCAGGTTGATCAGGTGTAGAAAACATGAGAGCTTATCTCTAACCTCTGCAGGTTTTTAGAGAACATTCTATTGACTAGTGCCATTTTGAGTAGTCTTGCTTCCAAAATCTTCTGATTAGTTTCCTTTAGTGTTGCTTGATAGTCTTCTCTTTTAAGGATATTGAACTTTAGTGCTGTGTCGGCTCGTTAGCAAGCTGTGATGTTCATCGTGTGCTCTGGTTTCATGCATGACGAATTAAACATTGATAAGAGTCTAGGATCAAACAAACTCAGTACCCTCTTGCTGGCATACTTCATAGTCGGTATAATTAAGCAAGTGATAGTTAAATTTGTTGTTTGCTTTCCTTGATCAATCTCGGGAAGGCTATTGTGGTAATTACTTCATTCTCGCTGTTTATGTGTCTACCGAGAGTATGATTCAGTAACACTGAAACGATTAGGCTTTGAAAAACGTCATCACTTCACATGGTCTCTTCGCTTGAGGACCCAAGAAGAGTCCACCAGTGTCAAGCCATGTGAAATACCTTTGTCCTCTTATCTTATTATCCTCTGTATATCAGATGTTCTCTATCGTAAATTTCAAATTCAGGAAACATATGAGCACTCGTAGTCGTTTGTAATTTGATGTCGGTGTCGGTCGGTGTCAGTCAAATGTTTTTGGACGTGAGGAAAAAAAAGGACACAACGGTCATTTAAAGGAGAAGCTACTTTTTCTTTTATTCTGGTAATGTAAACCGGCTATTCCCGGTAAACACTCGAGCCACCGACACAAACTTCCATCAGTCACACGACCACGATCACAGTCCGTACCGAACACGATCCATGTTCTTTTCTATATTTAAATATATTAACCATCCATAACATCCCGCATTCGGATCTTCCCATAGTGAAAGAGACGTAGAGAGTGAGAGAGAGTAAGTAAGTAGCTTTATTTATTATATGGATTACAGATAGAAGACAGGTAATCTTAGTGACGCAAAGATATAGATAGGTCAGTGACGCAAATCTGAGAGTAGACTTCACTCTGAGTAGATTAAAGCAACCGGTCTTGAAGAGGAAGACAAGCAAAAATGGGTTTCGTAATGATTTCGATGTGAAACACACCACTTTCTCATAATCTGCTTCTTCTTGCTCTTTTGGGTGTTCTGTTTCTTCTGGACCTACCTTTTCAGGTAATCTTCTTTTCTTTTCATAATAGTCCTCATGGTTGTTTCATGCTTTGTTTCTCTCTATCACTCTCTGCAACTTATATATTTTTGGGATACCTTAGAAAACTCGGTTCCTGAGTTTTTATCATATCTAGTTAGTTTAATCATTACTGTAACTCTTAACCATTCTTGTAACATGCCTATGTGAATTCACCCTTATGCTGGGACCCCAAAATGATACTGTAGATCAGACAAAACGTAGCAAGTACCAATTATGTCATTTTCCTACTCCATTATTTGTTGTCGTTTTCAGTAACAGGAATATATCTTATCTAGTTGTGTGTTTTTTTTTTTTTTTTATAAAATCTATTTGCTCATCTTGCTCAACCAAAATAAAGATCATTACTGTTTGAGGATTATCACTGGTTTTTTCTTTTCTGTAGGGTTACACAAATCTTCTTGGATAGTTTTCTCGCTTGGGGGAGTTGAATATAACTGTTGCCTTGGCTGCATAAGAGTATAAGACGAGTTTCAAGATGAAGGCAAGAACAGCTAACAATGTCCAGTCTAAGCGATCTACCAAGAGTGTAAGAAAAGATCAAAAGCGGCAGAAGACGAATAGCCAGAAAAGATTGTCAGAACAAGAGAAACAGGATGCCAAGGAAGTGTCTAGTACTATCTCTACAGTAGCAAGTGATTCAACCACACAATCAGATCCCTCTGAGGCTTACGAGTCAGTAGATGTTCGTTACTTGGATGATAATAATGGCGGCGCCATTGCCTCTACAGATGCTCATCAGCAATCAGATTCTAGCAGAGTTGTGGACAAAACAAGTGGATCGGTTTGTAATTTGGAGAAAGATGTTGATGAACAAGATTGTAAAGATGCTAAGGAAATCGATACAGATGCTCGAGAAGGTATCAATGCTGATGTCTGGGAAGATGCTTCCAACGGTGCTCTTAGTGCTGAAAGTGAGAACGAGGCGGCCGATGTTACAGAGAATAAGGGTGGGAACTTTGAGGACAAGATTGAGCATCTAGAGACGAGAATCGAGAAACTAGAAGAGGAGCTTAGAGAAGTTGCTGCACTTGAGATTTCACTCTATTCTGTTGTGCCTGACCATTGCAGCTCTGCACACAAGCTTCACACTCCTGCTCGACGTATTTCTAGAATCTATATCCATGCCTGTAAGCATTTTACTCATGGAAAGCGTGCTACGATTGCTAGAAACTCTGTTTCTGGTCTTGTTTTTGTTGCTAAATCTTGTGGGAATGATGTTTCGAGGTAGGCAGACTATATTCGAAATGTGAATGACCTTTCAGGATCTTGATTTCTTCTCAGTTGTGATCTAAGCAAATGTTTTCTCTTGGTTCTCATTTGTTAGGTTGACCTTCTGGTTATCAAACATCATAGCTCTAAGGCAGATAACTTCGCAAGCTTTTGGTACGTCTCGCATTACACGCATCTCTGAATCAAATGGTGATTCAGGCAAGAAAACAAACCTGAGATGGAAGAATGGTTTCCAACAGCTTTTGGAGGATTGGCAAGAAACTGAGACATTTACTACTGCACTCGAGAAAATCGAGTTTTGGGTATTCTCTAGAATCGTGGAGTCTGTTTGGTGGCAGGTATATATATACCAAATGTAACTAAACTTGAGCTTCTTAGTTTGTTTGTATAGCATCTCACTTTTGTTCTTCTTCTCATGTCTTTAAGGTCTTTACTCCGCATATGCAATCCCCTGAAAACGACTCATCAGCCAGTAAATCAAATGGGAAACTGATGGGACCTTCCTTGGGTGATCAGAACCAAGGCACCATTTCGATTAGCCTATGGAAAAATGCTTTCCGAGATGCTCTGCAGCGGCTTTGTCCTATGCGAGGGGCGGGACATGAATGCGGTTGCTTACCTGTATTGGCTAGAATGGTAATCAGATTTTTCATTTGCTTTAATCGAAGCAAAGTCAAGGCAACAGAATCATATTCTTATTGTTCTTTAAACAGGTTATGGATAATTGTATCGGTAGATTTGATGTAGCCATGTTCAATGCTATTCTGCGTGAGTCAGAGCATCAGATTCCAACCGATCCCGTCTCTGATCCTATTCTTGATTCCAAAGTTCTGCCTATTCCTGCTGGAGACTTAAGCTTTGGATCAGGGGCACAACTTAAAAACGCGGTAACCAACACAAAACAGAGTTTATATTCTTATAGACATTTGAAAGTTTGTAATGTTGACTAATATCTTCTACTGATGAAATGGTTCCCTTGCAGATTGGCAAGGCTGTAAATATCATTGTTTGCTATATTTCAGAGCATTAGTGATGGGAAGCTCTCACAAGCAAGCTTCCCTTATGCAGCTTCCACTGTTTCGTACATGCCTCCATCGACCATGGATGTAGCAGAACAAGTTGTAAATGCTGCAGGAAAACTGTCAAGGAATGTATCTATGATACAGAGAAAAGGATACACGAGCTACGAGGAGCTTGAGGAACTGGACTCTCCTCTTACATCCATCGTTGACAAGGGGAGTGACTTTACTGGCTCCACGACTTCAAATGCAAGATACAAGCTTCTACGAGAAGTGTGGGGTTTAGTTGAGTGATGATTGGGAGACAAGTTAAAAAATGTAAGTAGTATGCGTGTTGCTATGAATTTACGGTTGTTGCTTAGAGAATTTGCCGATACAAGCAACGATAATGTGGAGAGCTTTCTGTTACAATTACAGAGATACTCTGTTTTTATGTATCATAAAGAAGCCATAAAGAAGTAAACCCTTTGTTTTATTAAATGAACTTAGTGATCTTAGGGGCTATTGGTTCTATGATTTGAATGTATTTGGAAATCCAAACAAAAATCAAGTGTTATTCAATAATTGATTTTAAAATACTTATCAAAATTATGTGTTATTTGTTCTATGATTTACAAATACTTTTTAAAATCGCATCTATAGAAGAGAGCTTATTTTAAAATAAAATAATCCACAAAACTATATGGTTGTCTCTTGCTTATTTTTCCCATATGAGTCACACTCACACCATTAAAAAATCTTTTGTAATTCAATTCCAAGTCTATCAGGCAACTTTTGTACAAAAACTAAACCAATTTAATAGTGTATTGCAATGAGATTTATATTGCAATGATATTTTTGAACAGGTAGTTAAATTACTATTACTTTTCATTCCATTTTGATAAAAACTATGTTAAAACCGTTTTTTTATTTCTTATATAGGAAGAAATGTTGAAAAAGGGGTTTGATTGGCATTATATAGCTTGTGATAAGCGCATGATTATAAGTTATAACCAAAGCAAGACTAGTAATGATATGATTCTAATAATTAATGTTACTTAAAATTACTTATTTAAAAATGAAACAAATAGATATGATTTAGCATCAATTATTTAAGTGATATTTTAATTAACTAATTTGACATCAATTAAATAAAATTGATTTAACCTTTATTCTTTTGTATCATTTTTTGAAAAAATGATATAAATTATAAATTCACATCATTTAGATAATTGATGAATCTATTAATTTTTATCAAAATCACTTTTTAATATGATACAAAATTTACATCAACAAAAACTGATGTTAATTTACACTAGTGAGAATTAAATATCACTTATGTAAATTGTAATTTACATCATTAAATTTCTAATACAGTTATTATTTATTGTCAATAAAAAGCCATAGAAAAATTTAATGAATTAAAATAATTACTTATTTTATTAAGAGGGATTTTTACAATCCCACATCCACAACTTCTCTAGGAGTGATGAGAAACTATATATATTATAAATACTTAAACCTATTTTCCAATACTTAAGTTTAGTGGGTATAACGACTAATTTTGGACCGAAGATGATCGAAGTAGCAAAAGAGATTAAACTGATAGAGCGATCGGTAGATGTTGCATATGTATAAGAACTAAGTTAAAATCTTTATGTAGTATGAACTATTTGTATAAAGCTTTGAGTGTTTTTTTCTTCAAGAATGGTTTGGGAGATCCAAATCTATGTGAAAGATAAAAATTCTTATATAGTGTGATGTATAAAGAAAAGCTTACTGCTTAATGCAATTTGGTTTTGGCTTGAACAAGCATCCTCTTAAGTTCTTTGCCAACTTCAATCATTTTTGGAACTTCTCCTACACAGCCAATGCATCTCAGTGAAAGTATGAGGATAGCTTTCATTTGCAATAGCTCTTGTTCCTTGCAGCTTTCCAACACCTCTGGATCAATAATCTCAACAAACGTGTCGTCTTCAACCAACTTGATAGGACAATCCTTGTATAGTTTGTCAACAAGACTCGGGTTCATTGCGGTCAAAAGAGTAAGCATGAATGCTCCAAAGCCATAGACATCAGTATTCTCTGTTACTCTCCCAGTATTCATATAGTTGTGATCAAGGTACCCAAATGTTCCCTCTATAACATCTTCAACAAACTTTTCTCCTTCTGGAATCAAAACAGAGTTGTCGAACTCAGTAAGCTTAGCTGTCCCTTTCTCATCCAAGAAGATCTTACACGGTATTATATCTTTGTGGATGATACTCTTTGAGAATGCAGTGTGAAGGTATGTTAAAGCGTCTGCGACCTCCTTTGCAATCTTCATTCTCATATTCCATGGTAAATTCACATCAAATACATATTTTGATCCATTTTGTGGTCTGCATATTATACTCTCTGCATATTCATAGACTAGAACTGGATAAGGAAACTCAAGACAGCATCCTAACAGCTTGAGGAAATTCTTGTGACCACTAACCATTGATGATATTGCTATGTCACAACAAGTCTTTCCATTGCGGGAACTATACTCTGCTACCCATTTCTTGACAAGCACAAGGCGGTCTTCCATCATACCTCTGTAACATTGGTAGCTACTAGGTCGATTACGAACTAGAGCATTATTGTGGCTGAAGTTGTCGGTTGCTCTAAAGATCTGAGAGGCAGAGAAGGTTTTGATTGGATTGGATTTTCCGTTGCAATATTCAATGAGCTTTTCTAGCAACACCTTGCCGTTCTCATGGACCAACGTCTGCTTTTTAACGGCCTCTTCTGACTTCTTCTTCCTCCACCACCTACCCATCTTAACACTAAGATATAGTAATTGATCAATCATTCAAGGCTGAAACGAAAAATTCATCTTTTACAAGTTCTTGACTTGCTTTTGTGAAAATATGAGGATGGATCAGTGGAAACTACGTTCTGGAGCATTTGGGGGAGAAAGGATAGATAGTATAATTAAGAAGTCTTGCTTCATTTGACTTATTCCACATTGTTTTCATAAAGGCGTGAGACAGAGAGGCCTGACTTCGAAAAAAGACTCCAAAATTGACTTATTAAAAAAGTTGACTTCTAGAAAGGATTTGGACTTTTGAAGGCCACAAAGGATTTGGACAACAATGTGGTCCTAGACCTGTGTAGAACTCTTAACAATCTCAACCATGGCTTGAAGATGTCGAATTTTATTTGCTTATTTGGATTAATAAAAAACGAGAGATACAATAAGTATTGTTACATAAACAGTAAAGCTCTATATCTCCACTAGAAAAACATACTGAAGCAAGAAACAAAAAGCACAAATCAGACTATTAGGCGTGGTAATTAAGAAAAGCACCCAAAGATATCTTAATACGGCAGTGTTTTATCTAAACACCGTCGCTATACTAATGGGCATGAAACATCCGAAAAATAAATACTAATAATGGGCTTAATTATTGTGGCCTAATAATGGCTAATGGCACTGTGTCATCGTCTTCCAAAAAGATTTATATTAAAAAAAAATTGCTCTGGTATATTTAATTAGGGTTATTTGAGTGATCAAGATCTTTGCGCAGCGCAGCGGCTAACAATTTTGGTAAACAGAATGAGTGAGCGTACAAAAGTTTTAGACAAACTTGTAAGAAGTTTGTTTTTTGCTGGGATCATGTAGTCTCTCGCTCTCTTTAAAAAAGATTGTTGTTACTTCTTCCTGTTGACTTTTTTATTTTCTTGTTTGTTGTTGTTGTGATATGTGATGACGCCGCAGGTTAAGGACAAAATCAATGATTGTCTTGAGAACCTGAGGGAAATGCAGGAGATAGAGATCCAACTGCTACCTCCTCATACTTGTGTTGACCCTCAAATCACCACAGTATCTAGCTACTCGTGATATCGACTCGTGGCTTTATAGATGGAAGATAACTCGCGGAAGAGATATAGAATACTACACTTGTTTACTCGGCCCCCTGGGTGATACCTGTTCAAGGATGAAAGTCGTAATTCGTATGCCGCAAATAATTTTGAATACTACACCCCTTTTTTTGGGAGTTATAAATAATTTGGTCGTACTCTTTGTCTGATATGTTGTATATTTGCAGGTATTAGAATGATACGTGCGTTACATCTCATCATTGAATAGAAAGGGCTAAAACCTCCACCCCGTAAGAACTTTTTAAACCAAGATTAATTAAAAACAAGTAAAAACGGATTTCTTTTGTTGTTGTTAATTACACAATGTATGTGTCCTTGTTTTTTTCAGCGGTTGTAATTGCTGATCCTAAACAACTCCAAGCTCTTTATGAAGAAGATCTCCAGGACGAGTTAGACTTGTTAGAACAGCTTTTGAGACGTATTCGACTGAAGCATCGCGGCCTTACCAAACGAGTTGGACACAAAGTCGATCGTGTACATATGATCCTTAATCTATCAATACTATAAGATTCTTTGTAACTCATCTCTTTGCTAGATGTGTATGTCTTAAAATGACTATGTCATATCTGTTTCAATTTTAATAAAGTTAAGCTAGATGCTAACAAATAAAATAAAAATTGTTGTTTTTAGGAATGGTTTAAAAAAAAAATTAATTCTTTTTTAAAAAATTAGACACAAAATCTCCCGAAATTATGCTTCACAAAAGATGAATTACAAAGAAAAAGGTTCACTACAACACCTTGTGCAACCTTCACTCGCACCATCCCAATTCTCCAATGATATTAGTTTAGAACTCTTTCCGGTATTTACTTTTGTATTTGACTTTTTTTGGGAGGCAGATGAGTTCACAAAACACATACATTACAAGTGATTTTTGAGTTCCTTGGTTAAAATGAACCATTATTCATTTTTGCACAATAATGATTCAATTCGAGTTCTTTAAATGAGCTTTTTACCTATTAACTAATTGATGTTGTTAGGTTAAGTATTTTGGTCTTTAATGTTGTATATCATAAGTTATGAAGCTCGTCCTCAAACATTGACTCTCATTGCAAGAGCTGCTGCCATGCTCTTTCGGTGGTTATGGTTTTGGTTTATGACTTTTTGTTTTGTTTCTGCTAGAATTTATGTATATATATGAACCGGTTTGATTCGTTATTAGGAACATACCAATGACATTAGTCATCAATGTATATGAACCGGCATGAGTCAACATTGCCTTGTCTTTCATAAAATGATAAAGAGTGGAAAGGGTAAAAATGAGGTCTGTATTTTGAGAAGTCCCCTAGCTTATGATATATAATCTTAATGAGCTGTTTCCTAAATTAACAACCAATTTCCTATTTTATTGGCATATTATTAGAATCCTCATGACTATAATGATTTTAATACTCATTAGACATTAATTTTTCTCTTGTATATTAGTTCAATTTTGTTTTTATAAGTGAAAAGTAATTATAATGCTCTAACCAAACTAATGATTTATTTCAAAAAGACTCGTTTGTGCTGTCATGTGTAAAACACATTGTTTGTAAGAAAAAAATACACCAATGGATGAATCAAAACAACTACAAAAAAATACACCAATCAGCACAAAACTGTCTTGAATAAAAAGACAACATAACCAAACCTCTCGTATAATTCACAAATATGAATAAAATAATGAAGTATCTAATTGTACAACTAGACATGTTCTTAAATAGTCACAACAATGGATGAATCCAAATCAAAGAATTTTTGTTACCCACAATCTCAAATCTGTCTCGGGTAAAACAATCATTACAATCTATGATTATCAATCACTACAAAAGACACTTTCATTGTGCTGTAAGAAAAAATATAAAGAATCAAACCCAAGCCAACCCATGAGAGAGAGAAATATTAATGAGCCAAGTAAATAAAACTGAAGAAGAGAAAACAAAAAGAACACTCTTCAAATTGTCTTCTAGCCCTCAAATTGTCAGAGCCGGCTCAACCACAATTATAATTTTCTTTAGTAATAAATTCTGTTTGTTTTTTCTTTCGGACGATGTTATATGAGGACATAGGGTATCTTGGTTGTAAACTCAAATTTTTTTAATTTTTATTTTGTTTTATCTTTCCAGGGCGCATTGGTGATGAGAAGCTATCCGAAGCAAGCTTCACTTATGCAGCTTCCTCTGTGTCTTTTACATGCCTCCATCGGCCATGGATAGATGTAGCAGAACAAGTTGTAAAGCCACGAGGAGCTTGAGGAATTGCACTCTCCTCTTACATCCATCGTTGACAAGGGAAGTGTCTTTACTGGATCATTTATACACAGAGAAATAAATCCAGCGAATGTGTTCTCTCGGACAAGAACTGAAAAGCTAAGCTGCCAGATATCTCCTTATCTATATCTAGGAGCTCTCCCTGAAGGTAGTCATGGATTAAAAAGATTGAATGATGGGAACTCATTAATTGATCCGTCTTATCTGTTCCACGGATTCTTTGAAACTCAGGTCTTGTACCTTGTATAATCGCTTTCTAATCTTTTTTTTATTTTTATTTTTTTATTAGTAATTGTTATGGATCAAAAGAATATAAAGGTTTTTGACGCTATAACGAACCTAAAAAACCTTGATAATCAATGGACTCGAGTACAAACCATATTTGTTTGATCGATTATTAACTATAAAAAACGGAAGATGATGAAGCTATAAAAACCATAAAAAGCGATTCCTTATTGAACGAAAGGAATGGAGACAAAACTGGGGATATAGGCGTGGTAAGAAGACCAACGCTCAGCCACAGAATCTATTGGAATCTTCCTGAACACATCTCCCTTTACAGTGTAGATGCAAGCATGCCCAGTTTCATCAGAAGCACACACAAATAGCCTCTTATTATTATCAACGAAGTAACTTGGCCGGGAGCCACCAAAACATTTTTGCTGTAACATTGGGAAGCCAGGTATCGACACTGTCATTAAACTCTTCCACGCCACGACGGCCTCTCCATAACCGACAATCTTGTGCGTCGTCACCAAAACCTCGACCTTACCGGTCATGTAAGATTGCCTTAACACAGAAAACTGATCTCCCCGGTAAACAGCAAGGACTTGAGTAATGCCAAAGTCGTCGTCTTCTTCTTCTTCTTCTTCTTCTTCTTCTTCATTACAGGGTAGAAGACAGAAGGTCTTGAACATCTCGTCTGAAAAATCAAAGCTTCGGATGAAATGTTCACAGGTCTTTGAATCATAAGCAATCCAGTATAAGTTACCATTCAAGGACACAATACTATCGAACTGTGGTACACGCCAATCTTGGCCCCAAGAGGCATTAACAATAGTCTTGCACGCATCAGATTTGCAGTCGTAAATGGCAACTTTCGGGTAGAGCTGGCGGTGAGTACCATCGACGCAAATAAAAAACCCAAAGATCTTGTAACCAGTTTCGGGTCTAGTGCTATCGTACCCAATGCCACAAAATCTAAATTCGCGTGTCTCTTCCTCCGGCAAGACCCATCTACGCTCTCTCAACCAGGGGTTCCAAACCACGAAGCCTCTTTTATAGATATCAGATAAGAGGAACCCATCGCAATGAACTACGCCGGTAATCTTTTCACATGGGATATCTACTAAAACTATCTCAATCTCCTCTATCTGCGAATCATCATGGTCGAGATTGAGATCAATGATGTCTACGGAATGAATCTGTGAATTTGTCCGTACGATGAATTGAGGACGAGCGTGAGTGAAGTAGTTCTTCAAGAAACTCCTTCCCTCCCAAGTAGCGTTCCATTGCTTACATACCACTCTGAATCGAGCTATTGATTTCCCTGGCAGTAGACAAAGTATCTCTTCCACCAACTCTAATGGTAGCTGCACCGGCGGCGCCATTAGGTTCTTTTTGCTTCCAGATCTCACTTGTCCCCTGATTTTGTCACCAGCAGAAGCTCTAATAACTTGTCTAACTCCAACTCTTGTAGGGTTCTGTAGGTGTTGTACGATCTTCAACAAGTCCACAGTAGTTGAAATCTCTCCTTCTTCATCGCTTCAATAGTTTCAACATCAGCAGGGTCAAGTAGTAGTTCAGCTTGTGCTAAAAGAAGCCAAAAACAAATAAAAAATCAGAAACTTGGTTGATATTTTGAGGAAACAAAAACAAATGCTGTGAAGAGAAGCAGAGAAAAGTAAACAAGTGAGAAGAGAAGTTACACATACTCTGCTGCCTAGAGGCTTGTTTTTTCATATTCTTCTTCTTTGATTTACTACATGGATTTGCAGCACTCTTGGGTGGTGGTGGTGGTGGGACTTTTGCAGCTTCTTCTTCAGCCTTAATCAATGTCTTCCTTATCCCCGCAACCTGAGACTCGGTCAGATTCAGTTTCTCTGTCAGCTTAGACACCACCTCTTCCAGACTTTTGAAATCACCCACATCATCCAGAATTTTCTCAGTCCAGTTCTTTTCCTCCGGATTGTAATCTATGCTCAGGAT
>NC_025690.1:23397895-23401756 GCF_000633955.1 Camelina sativa
AAAAAAAAAAAAAAAAACACAGAAACACTGAATTTGAGTATCGAGACAACACATGATTCATAAATCAAACGGATAGAAGAATGAGCAAATAAACATCTCGCAGGATCCATGATAACACAAAAAACACGGAACAACGAGAATCTAGGTTCCAAATCACCCAAAATTCGCTGAAATCAAATTTGATTATCCTAATATGTAAATATATCTTCAGAACAAATCAAATCGAACACCACAAATCAAATTATCGATTTCTCCGGAAGAAGAATCAATCGATCACTAGATAAACCTCGCCGAGAATCCATGGAAACGCAAGGAACTCGAAACTACAAGCATAAACCAATCGAAGAAACTTTCAAAATCAAATTTGATTATCCTAATATGTATATATATCTTCAGAACAATCCTAATCGATCACCAAATAAACCACATATCAGATTATTGATTTCTCCACCAGAACAATCAAATCGATCACCAGATAAATCCACGGAGAAACTCTTAAATTCAAAACGCCAAACCTCGGAATTGAATACGAGATCGTACGATCGTTGAGAATCTAAATCAAATTTACCTGGAATTTGATTCCGAGAAACTGAGAAACAGAGAACCATATTCATATGCGTTTCCTCCATCTTCTGTAAACTCTGAGAGAGATAGAGACCCCTGGAGATGAGAAAACGAGAGAGGAGGAGCGAGAGCGAGAGCGAGCAGAGAGAATTGTGGAAACTTCTTCTCAAGCTACTACTGCGTTTGCCGCTATCATCTGTGATTTTCGAATTCCCTCCCTTCTCTTCCTAGCTAGTTCCTACTACGCGACAAAATTAGTTACTACTCCCTCCTCAACATGGGCCTTTCTTTCATGGACTTTTAAGAGCCCATTTTTATTCACNNNNTTTTTTTTTTTTTTTTTTAATATATTAATCGAATTACAATCCTCCTGATTACTGATAAATTAATTAAGCAAATGGAGAAAATTGAGGAAAAAAGGGAAGTTCTATTTGTAATTGTGTAAATCTTGGAAACTTGTAATCAAGAAACAAAAATGGAATTTATAGAGAGATACGTTGTTTTATTTTAATTAAAAAAACGAGACCTTGTTCTTTTGTCTAGAGAATCCAACTTAACCAAGTTATAAATTACTTTGTAGATATCGATCGGATTAATATTATCGAAATACTTCATTACCATTCACATAAATTCTCCAAGTTTAACATCAAAAGACTTTCTCTATAACTTGAAAAAAAAAAAAAAATACCATACAATTATTTGATTATAGTTGAAGCGTTACAATTGTATCAACGTGTAATTTAACTTGATCTAAACCACACTACAACTGTATCAACGTGTAATTAACTTGAGAACAACCAAGTAACAAACAAAGACTAATATTGTCAACACACTGATCTACCGTACCGGAACAAGATTGAATCCTGGGGGTTTGGGAGGTATTATCTTCAACCTCAAAGGTCTATTCTTAAACTGTGGTGGCTTTGGTGGATAATCTTCAATTTTAAGACCTTCTTCGACTTCAATACCACCACCGACTCTTTCTTATCTCCGACGCCGTTAAATCTCACCTTCTTCTGATCAGAAACATTCTGTAGAAACTTATGCTTCAATATCTCCGAGGCGCTTCCTCTTTCCACAGGATTACTTGCGAAACATGTTTGTAAAAACTGCCTTGCGTCCCAAGGAAGAGACTCTGATACCTCCGGTGCATTCCCATTCAACAAAAGAGGTAAAAGCTTCTTAGAATCTTCCAACGGCCATGGCGGCTCTCCGGTATACATCTCCAACACGATACAACCTAATGACCACAAATCTAAGGCTTCCTCCGCGATCCCGTTTTGAACAGATTCTGGCGACATGTAAAGAGGCGTTCCCAAATACGGAGACTCATATTCTCAAAACTCCGAGTCTTCTCCAACTTTTGTCGACATTCCAAAATCCGAAATCTTCAATTCGTACGAAACGTTGCACCCACAAGTACGAGGAAACACGAGAATGTTTTCGGGTTTGAGATCGCAATGAACGTATCCGTGGCTATGGATAGAGACAAGTCCTTCAAGAATCATATAAGTGAAGTCTCTGATCATTGAATCAGACAACGATCTTGTTTCCATGAAAGTAGTTAAACTTCCACCAGCAGCATACTCCATTGACATCCTGTATACTCTGATTCCGTAATCATCGACACCTCTCGACAGACTTTTCCCGCAAGTTTGCACGATTCTAGGGCAATCTCTGAGTTTGTACAGAATCCGAAACTCTTTAAGGAGCGGTTCGAAGTCTTCTGGGTAGGAGGTTTTCACGGCTTGGTAGTACGGATTCGAGCCGTCGGGGTTGGTGTATCTCACGAGATCGACGGAACCATATGAATCTTTGCCTAAGGGTTTCACAAACTCCATAGACGGAAACATTCTTCACTGCATTCAAACCCTAACTATAAAAATCTGAATTTGGTATTTGTTGAGAAATAAAAGAAATGAAAATTTAAGAATTTTGTGAATGGAAATCGAAGAAACTATGAGAGGGTTTCGCATTTAAATTAGTCGATAGAAAAAAAAAGAAATTGAATGATCTGCCGTTGATTCCATCAGTTGGATATTAACCGTTGGATCAAGCGTTCCTTACTAAAGTGCTTAACGCCGTTTCGGTCTTTTGCCTATTTGCCTATTTGGACTAAAAAAAGATTTGAGGGAAAAGCCTAAAATATATGTTTGAGGCCCATTTGACTCATAAAATCTCAAACAGGTCAATTATTGGGCTTGGGAACAGGCCTGTTACGTGCGCGACAATAAAGGTTTCGGCGGCGAAAGGCTAGGTGATAAATTCTCAATAAACACTACCCGACGATAATCAAGGACGACATGATGGGTGATTTGCAGCCATATGCGCGGTTGTTGGTGGAGATAACGAGGGCAGGATATACACCCACCGGCCATCGGTCGTCATCGACCCACGAGTGTCGCTGAAATCGCCGCTGAGGTTCTCAAGGAGTGCCAATCACGTCTCCTTGACGAGATCCACCCTACTAACACAATCCAGATATGATTCGCGATATTTGTAACGATTCAATTGATATCTTGCTAGCCTTGGCTGCTCCGGTTTCAAGCTCGTACCTCCTTAAATATGGTAAGATACTTACCCGGTACTCTCGTATTGTTGCTCCTTTAGCAGTAGATGCTATTACTTCTCTTTTAGCTGCTTCGGAAAAGCCAGAGTCATCGGATTTGTGATGTCAAGATTCGTTATTATGAAACTCGTGATACTGCGGTGAAACCTTTGGTTTTTGACGGTGGACCAACTCGCATGGAAAATGCCAAGGTCGCTCTCATTCAGTTCCAGATGATGATGGATACGATGTGGATCCACAAAAAAGAAGAAGAAAAGAAGAATTACATATTGGGGATGATTTAAAGGATCAAAGCTACTGGTTGCAATACGATTCTCATCCCCAAGACTATTTTGGTCACTGATCATCTATGGCTCACTACTTGGCCGTAGCCAAAATCATGGTTATCAAGGATGTAGAGAGAGATGCCATTGAGTACGTTACCAAGACATTGAACTGCTTACTAATCTCCAACGTTGAACATTTCACCGCCGACAACCTTGGCCAAGCTCATCTTGTGAAAGAGTCCTCCTTTGGAGATGGAATGGTTTTGAAGTTCACTCTACTCAAAGACATTAGGAGAACTACCCACTCGCTTATCATTCGTAGCTTCGACCAGCTAGTACTATGTACTCTTTTACTTTAAGTTTTTATTTTTGAGAATTCTCAGATTCTTTAAGTTGAACTCAAACAATTTGGTTGGTTGGTTGGTTTTAAGAATTCTAACTTTTAGTTGTGTATTAATCTTG